>NW_019416326.1:821025-927729 GCF_000390285.2 Anoplophora glabripennis | reverse complement strand
TAAAATATATTGCTGCAGCTGTTAATATCCTATTTGTTTGTTGTATTGCTTTCTCGAGGCTAACATCACTGCATGCTATGAATGTATCGTCAGCAAAAAGATTAATAAATTCACAATCTATAAAAAGTTCGATATCATTAAGGTATAATATAAAGAGAAGAGGACCCAGGACACTACCTTGAGGTATACCTATATCATTGTTTATTTCATTAGATACAGCTTCATTAAAACGAACTCTTTGTTTCCGATCTTGGAGATAATCCTCAAACCAACCATACACCCTTCCCCCAACGCCATACTGTTTTATCTTGGCTAACAACAATTTTCTGTCCACTGTCTCAAAAGCCCTTTTTAAGTCCAAGAATATCCCAATCACATACTTATTATTGTCAATATCATTCTTTATTTTACATAGGGTTAATTGAAGAGCTGACTCACAAGAATGCTTTTGTCGAAAACCAGACTGAATATTTATTAAAATGGAATTTTTTTCAACATGTTCAAGCAACTGCTCATACACCACTAATTCAAGTACTTTTTCAATTGATGGCATTGTATTAACCGGTCGAAATTCATTAGCTTTAGTTGTATTAACAATTTTTTGTATTGGAATGATTGTAGAGACTTTCAGTAACTTCGGGATCCTCCCAGTACGCACAGTAATTATACACTTATTACATTTAGTAAAATTTATAAAATCTGGATAATTATTCCCCTCACGTTAACCAATTGCCACATTTTTCTCAAAATTTTCTCAAAATGATTTGACCGCTCCATTTCAATCACTGGAGGCTCAATATTATCTGACTGATCCATTAAAACATGTTGATGCGACGTACTACCAGAACCTGGAGTTAAAGTGTCATTGTAAAGAATCCTGTTGGCTATTTCATTTTTGTTACTTAAACTGTCAGCAACATAACTTTCTGCAATTGTGGCTGATTTTCACCCACCATGTCTCTTGATTGCTAATACATCAACTCCTGCATTAGTCAGTAACGTTGCCGATGTTCTTAGGAATTAATGGCCTGTATATTTTTCAGGATGTTCTAGTTTCAAAAACCATACAATCTTATTAAGAATTATAGAAAGGGTATTCTTGCCGAGTGGTTGTTTGTGACATCTATATGCTTGATAGCGCATAAAAAAACGTGAAATTTCAGTTTTAATTTCTAATCTAATCTTGATATATTTCTTGAGAATTTCCAGGTGAGAAATACAAAGCAGACGAGAAGTAATTGTAAACGTACGTGACATACCATTTTTAGAATATGGAATTGTAACTACAATAATGTCATCCAAATTTTTGAAATTGACGTAAAGTAAGTTTGCATAACTCGTCAGAACTGCATGCTTCTGCAATAGATAAGACCGTCACTACCTTCAATAGCAAATATGTGTTATCGTGTGTCAATGTGTCAAAAAATAAAACCTAATCTTTATTTCATGAACCATAAAGGACTATGAGAGCAGATAAAATTTTATACACCACGCAGCAGTTCAGTATAATTTACCAGTCTCGGACTCTATTGCCAGCTCTCGCTCCGCTCGGGCGCAAAATCGTCCTCGACCGGTAAATAATACTTACCTCCTTTATAGTGTAAATAATAATTATTAACTAACGATGATGATTTATTAGATATATAGTTTAATTCACAAAAAAGTTTCGCGGCAATTTGTATTTAAAAAATAATTATTATTATCTTACATTCAGTGAAGTAGGTATCTTACATTCAACAGTGAAAGGCGAGTATCTTACATTCAGAAATTAAATTTAATTAAATTATCTTTATAAACAACGAATTGCGCGCAAAAATATGTCTTCCAGTGCTTTCATTACACAATTTCAGTAACTAGTGGAAATATTTCAGATTTATTTTCAGGAAAAGTGTGAGTAAAATATTGCGTAACTTTTTTGTAACTCCGATCACCATGTCTCTAATAGTTTATATAACTTAAAACGAAAATATATAGAATTTGCTTTTTAAACAGAATTTCATAAAAACAATCCTTGACTGACCTTTCTGGTGCAGGGGTCAACTTAATTAATTTTTAATTTTTATTCACAGATGGCAAAATACCAAATAAAGAGAGAAAGAGAGGGAAACTAGGAACGTATGAAGTAATTGAATACTATGCTATATTTTCTTATTGAGGCTAGTTATTATTTCTTTCCCTCCTATTCACAGGTTTGATTATATCACTTTATTATTTAATTAAAATAGGAAGTAATTAATTGAAACAATAAAATTCCTTATTATATAAATATAAATTATATAAGTAATGAACGTGAACTCCTTTTAATAAATTATATTAATTATTTGATGATTGTGAAAAGAATTAGATAAAGACTGATACACATCATTCATTATTTCTTTTGTAACCAGAAGAATTGTGCACAAGTATTATTTTAATTATTGTTTTATACAATTTTAGTGATTTAATTGTTTTCTCATTACTTCCCAGGAAATAACCGTTGTGATTCAATGTACAGAGAGCTAGTATAATGTGCATATACAGGTACCTCTTACAATAATAAGAGAATACGTCACTTGGTAAAAATGTGACCAAACATGGTATAGAACAAAGCAAATTTGACATTGGCCAACAGAAATGGTTCGGTTGAATGTGCGAATAATAATATAATTACCCATGCGATGTATGAATAAATTTTATGTCAATGTTTTTTATGCTTCAGAGTACATAATATACAGAATGCCATTTAAATTATTAACCGTGAATATCATTTTCCTATAAAGAATATGGCGTAAAAAAATACTAAATTAATGGAGGGTGGTGGCACGGAATACTAAAAAGGTATTAAAACAGATCATTAAAAAAAATTCAAAGTGTAGTCGTTTTCAAGTTGTTTGCAATTCTCTTTAAATTTCTTTAAGTTTTTTTTTACCACAAAAAGATAGGTTAGAGCTGTGAACTGTCAATCCGTATACCATTTCTAACTTGTACAGCTTGACCAACAAAGACAGTCGTTGTGGACGTGATTCATTGGTTGTCAAACGCGCCAAAAAGAGACACAATGATGATATAAATGTCTTCATAGTCTCAGTCTATCACAGAAAAAAAGCGTTCCAATATTTTATGTGCATTAGAGTGAAAGAAAATGGTGGACATTTGTTGGGTTAGTTTTAGACTATAGTTTGATTACCGCATTTAAAACAAAACAGAGATGACACTCAGATTGACAGTTGTTTTGATCGCGTCTCCGCGATTTTGAGGTTATCTGTATATTTGTAATAAATATTTCTTAATAGATTTTTTATCGATCAATTCATTTTTTATTAAAAATTTGCGAGACTTATTTTAGTACGATATCCGTTTATTTACATCGAATGGGTACTTAAATGTAATGATATAGGCAACTAGTAATACCAGAATTAAAATTTGGGAGATATCCAGATTTGGGAATTTTCGTCTTAGTTCATACGAATATTGCTTGTGACGCAATGGAAAAGATACAGCAGTTTTAGTTGCATATAATGCACCAATATAATGACGTCATTGAGGTGTACAAGACAGGTCTTCCAGGTAAATCCTTGTAATACGGTCTCGAAAATGGCTGGAGCATTACAAAGGCCAAACAACATGACATTAAAGTGCTATAAACCTATTCCTGTAGAGAAAACAGTAGTATTTTCTTTGTCCTTTGGATCGACTTCTACTTGCCAATAACCAGTTTTGAGATACAGCGTTGAAAACCGTTTTGCATTTGTCATGGTTTCTATAATGTCGTCGATTCTAGGATAACTATCTTTGTTATATCATTTACTCTTCTACAGTCAACGCGAAATCTGGTAACCCGATTTTCTTGGTGAACTGCTTGAGTTATTCGATGGTTCAGTTACACCTTGCTGTTCCATGCTCTTCAGAAGGTTTTTCTCTTCCTCTTATTTAGCCTGTGGAATTCTCTTTGGTCTTTACTTAATGGATGCACGATCACCAGTGTTGACCTTGTACTGGACTGTGTTCCACACAAGACGTTTTCTGATACGACCAATACCTCTTTATATTTCGATAAGACATTCTTCAAACACCTCGTTTTAGTTTCTGTCCTTGAGTTTTAAGATATACAAGTCGAACTTTGTTAAACAATAGTCTTTTTTGAATAAAATTTTGATCTTCCAAACGATTCAAATTTACACATACGATTGACTCAGATAAAGTTGGGATCCTCATCTACAGCTTTCGTTCATACATTATCATGAGATAGTAACATTGACATTATTACTTCATCTTGTCCAGTAGTTTTAGCAAGATCTTGTTTTAGATGGAAATCAGGTCTACTATTAGTCCTAAACCTATTAACACATCAAGTTTTTAAAATGATTTGAATATTATTGGAAGTTCGTGTTTTTATAATGAATTTGAAATCATAACTTTGTATACCTACTGATGTTTCTTTTTTACATATAAAAATAATAATATTTTTTTTTATGAATTAGCTAATTTTATGAAATTGTTGTTTACTATTAGTGACAAGTGTACAGATTTGGAATTTGATTTTACCGGTTTATAGTAGTAACTTAATTTTTGCCAGCGGTATGCAGAAACCTACAAAAAATTGAAAAAACCGTATTCACTCTTGTCTATCTTAAGGAGGTTTATCGGGTACGTATAAAGTCAAATGAGAATTTCTGTAGATGCTCTAGTGACTAAAGTAGTAAGCCTTTAAATTTGGCAACGTTGCACTTGGCTGGCGCGTTCGTCCCGGCTTCGCTCGCTCGCGTTTGATCATTCTGTTTGACTGGATACCTAAGCTTGAATTTCAAATAATACGCTATGTCGAGAACTGCGGCGTTGCCGCTATCACGCATATGGAGGTTCAGTTAGTCAACGACAGCAGTTTGAAGGAGAATTATTAATATTATTATAAATGATGTATCTTACAAGTACCTAATCGATTTCTACGAGCTGTCATACGGTTCCTTAGATATCGGTTTTCTATTTATACAAGTTGCTGTGGAAACTATTCCGTCAATTGTTGCGCATTCTAAAGGAGAAAACGCATTAGCCGGTCGCGGTCCCGTCGCATCGCGGACCGTGCTAGTCGCGATCGCGCGCGGTGGAGTTCCTTCCCATGTTTTCTAATGTATGCATTCGCACTAGACGTTCCCGAGCTTGTCGCGCTCGCATCGCGTTCTTCACCGATCTTTTCCAAAGAATCTCGAGAGACCGCTATGCGATCGGGACGAGCTTCCTCTTCCATATAACCCATTTTTTTAACTACTAAAACAATACCTCAACTATTTAAAGAGCGCGAGCAGGATTGTGTACGATTGCCAAATGCGACTGATTTTGTAAAAGACCGCGATCAGCTCAGCCCAGAATGGACCGCGACCACCTAATGGATTATCTGCTTAAGTGGAAAAACCAAAAAAATCTGTATTCTCATAAGACTTCGTACTAAATCGTGAAAAATTATTTTATTAATATCTCGTCTCTTAGGTATCCAAACTAGTCATTTTTTTTTGAGAATTTACTTCATATTAATAAGTTTATATTTATTTTTTTATGAATATTTGTTTGTCAATTCCAAATCAGGTAAACCTCCTTAAAGGGGATTGGATGCTATGAAAAAATGCATCCAATTTCGTATTATTGAGATATATCATTTTTGTAATGCGAAGTCAAATTCTGTGAATTATTCTCGAATTATTTATCGATTTGTTTTTGTTTATAATTAATGTAAAAAATTTGAATATTTAACATAGCTTCTTATAGGTGAAAAAAATGCAAATGGTAAAACGAAAAAATATAGACCTGAATCATTAATTAATATATGAGAGAAAGAAAAAAAAGAAGTTACCGCACATTTCACAGAGAAATAAATGATCAAATATAATAAGTTCTGACTTGTCGTCCGCCAAGTAATCAACGCGACGGAGTATCGGCAACAGCGCAATAGAGTATGAATCAGGATAGGTGGGGGGAAATTTAAATAAACGTTTCAATACACAAATTAGTCATTAGAAATGGATTACATTCAACTTGTGTTTATTTGTGTAATTCAATTTGGAATAATGAAATAATGGGAAAGTTTCAAATGAAGTATGTTTTTTGAAATCTTTTTTTTATTTATAAAGTACGATAAACTTTCAATACAAGAAGTAAAAAATACACCAACACATATACAATGAAATATTTATACTTTACATCACAGCGCATATAACAATCGTATGCCTTTTGATAAATTATGCCAGTTTTAATAACATTTTTCACTTTAAAATTAATATTTTAATAGTTTCAGTAATTGTTTTATACTCTCACAAATGCAATTGCTTTAAACCCTTGTCTTATAAGGAACATTTGTATTCGCAGAAGTGCATCATAGCAATATGCTACTTATCATATTTAAACTTTTCCACGCGAGTCACTTCGCGATCACAGTTTGTTGATAATCTAAAATACGTAAAAATTCTTTGCAAAAGAGCTGTGCATATTTTGTGCCATATATCGATTAGTTGACGCCGCCGAACGGTGTGCGGAGGTTCTGGCTCCACAATGTTATTTTCAACAGCTTTATTTCCTGCTTTTGCTATTTTCTATTCTAATTCTCAAGCACTCATACTTTCTTTTGGTCACAAATATTCCTTTCTACCGACTCCGATATTTTATAGGTTAAAGCAATCAGTTGTGCGAGCGATGAAGCACCTGATCCCCCTTAAGGTGCGCATAACTGTTTTGTGACCCTGTGTTATTATTGTGACGATTATCAAATACCTTGTGGCTCAAAAAATCGACTGGAAATTCGTTCGTTTTTGATAACTACCTGTTAATATTTTTGCCTTAAAAAGTGAATAGAGGTAAAAAATATTATAAAGGAACAGGTTGCTGTAAGTGCTCCACTTTCCATAAGAACTGCTTTTTAACAGAATAACTAGTTGAGTGTAAATAAGATAAAAATAACTACTTGCTTTGGAGCAAGTGATGGATACAATTAATTGCTAGATAAAAGAAATAGCCACTATCAACTGAAAACAGTGTAATTGAGCAAGTATAAAATTAAGTTTGTAATCGTTAACACACTCTATTTTTTTTAAATCAATCTTACCGTACGATCCGCGGACGACTTTATAATATTAATAAGCCCCATATGGGTCACCGTGTAAAACAGAAGCGTTCACGAGGTACGAGTTATCACCGTACCGGAAATATCCTGTTATATTCCACCGGAAGCAACTCGGGCTTGCTTGATTCGCATACTATTACATCAACAATTAACTTGCATATATTTGTGAGACTATTTAAAGAATAGGTAAAATGGCTATGCGAATTAATGGTACGCTCTTTATATAATGAGGGCTTATTGTTTTCTTCGTAGATATACGCATATATATTGCGGTGTGCCTGTAGAGGATGTGAAGAAAATTGGCATGTAACTTTAGTAAATTGCTTCCTTGAAGAAACAGCGCAACCCTCTTAGTGCCGACGCTATTAAGTGACGGTAATGCCATGTTGTATTCAGTGTGTGGGCACTGAACGTGTAGGTATTAAATTACAAAAGGGAAATGTGTTCGTGTCTCGCTGGGTGGCAGAGGGGAGAAAAAATGGGATATAAGCTACAAGCATTTAAAGTAAAGGTTTAAACAGATTCTTCATAAATGATTACAAACCACGTGACCAGTAATTTTGTTGGGAACAGTAATTTTATATTCTTCATAATGGCACATAAATTTCCGTAAAATTAAAACAACAAGATCAAGCTTACACAAAAACACAACATTCTGTGTTTCACATGCTGTGATTAGTGCAATTTTTCACGAGATTCTATTCAACCAATCACCGATCACATTATCTCGTGCGTATGCGTAACGGATTGTCATTGATCATTGTAAAGAATCATTAATGCTGGTGGCGCACAGTGGGCTATTTTCACCGTACAATGCTAATGTTTTTTTATTCTTCTTCAAATATGCTTAATTTTATGATCCTGGTGCCATAATTTAAAATATATATACAGGAATTTTTTAAATCGAGTGGGAACCCATCGTTCTCAAGACCAAAGATAATAATTTGGTATTTAAAAATAAAAAATAAAAAAAATTCGTATCTGAGGACGAAAATCATCATGTAGATTCACAATACTTTTCAACCTTAAACCTTAATCCAAAAACATAACCTCAAATTCATCAAACCTAACCCCAAAGTAATACACTGACTCTTTTCTAAATCTATGGGTATAATTACAAAGCCCCACAAAAAAAAAGTCCGAAAGACAAGACCATGGTATCCATATGATTATGTGCGTTAGGTTTATAACATCCCTGTTTTCATCCAACAATTACATTGTATTAACCTAAGGAAAATTCTTCATCGTTAGAAAAATATTCCTTATTTCTGTACTGATAGTAAAACGCTTTAACTTTTCCGGCTTGCTTAGTATTTTTTTAGCCTTGATATTAGGAATTCTGCTCCATTCTCTGCCAGACCCAAATCTCGAACATCATTTACTTTTTTTATGATATTGTTCCTGTCTTTTTCACAACGTGATATGGAATATATTCGTCATCACTAGTATCACTAGCAATACTAGCAATATCAGCGATAGATTCATTGTCACCCAAATTTCTTCCTTCTTTAATATCTTGGTGAAACCTTTCTCTCTGCTCAAACCCAATCAAATTTTTCATTTACGTTTAAAACCAAAATATTTGAATAAGTATCTTTCATATGTTGATCTTTTTCTATTAGAAAGTATTTAATAAACCTGATCGCTTCAATCGGACAACAGATTCGGATACAACGACCCCCAAAACGTGAACTGACCTCAACCCAGATCTGATTGAGTCAAACAGACATCAGATTCGGATTCTGCTACTACCAAAAACGTATAGATACGTAGGTTTAGTTCGTTGACAATTGATTGTCTACATTTGACCTTGAACTGACCTTAAACCAGAGCTAATCGCGTCAAACGGACACCGGATTCGGATTCGGCGACCCCAAAAACGTATAGATACATAGGTTTAGTTTATCGACAACTGATTTTCTACATTTGACCATGAACTGACCTTAAACCAGAGCTAATCGCGTCAAACGGACACCGGATTAGGATTCGGCGACTCTAAAAACGTATAGATACATAGGTTTGGTTTATTGACAATTGATTTTCTACATTTGACCTTGAACTGACCTTAAACCAGAGCTAATCGTATCAAACGGACACCGGATTCGGATTCAGCGATCCCAAAACTATATGGATACGATGGTCTTGTCTTTCAGACCTGCCACTTTTTTGTTTGTGGGGATGTGTTATTTGAAAACTATATTTTTGAGCTTTTATTTTCTAACCTACACTTATACCTACACCCATAAAAGCTTAACCTCAAACCCTTCCAAACCTAACCCTAAACCCTCAAAATCCAACTTCAAATTATAAAAACTTGAACTAGAAATTCATAAAATTCCCCACCAAAGAATAAAAGTCCTTGAAAACTACGGGAACTTATATTTTTTATTTTTGAAGCACCTAACCTTTATTCTTAAATATCTAACCCCAAATCCAAGAAATCTGAGGTAGAAAGTCAAACGAAGGATATTTTCCAAACCAAAGAATGTGACCCGTGAAAACTCCCTCTGGAGCTAAAATTTTGTATTTCTGAAGCCTCATACCTATGCTGTATCCATAAAAACCTAATCTCAAACCCTTGAAACTTATTCTCAAATTCCCAAAATATAAATGGTGGATATAAGATAGATACATAAAATTTCATTCGATTAATTATAAAAATATCAACAGATTCAACTAAAAACTCAGACTCAAGATCTATATTATTTACCGAAATTATTGGATGGACTGCATTTCGTTATCTTTATTTATATAAGATTTAGCCCTTTTACCGCTTCAAGGCAGCAGTCTTTAAAAGGGTTGTTTTTCTGTTTTTTATTTTTAATTTTTTTATTTTTTCTTGTTTTTTTCTACTTCTAATTTTTCTTCAAACAAAAGTCGGACTACTTTTATTTATTTGTAATCATTATATTTATTTTATACAAATTAAATTATTCTAAATTAACAACTCAATCTTGTTCTAGCAGGCGTAGATAGTGACAAGTTGATTTGACAATTCGCTGTTATAATTTATTAGCCATCGCCATTATCAGGTTAAAATGCTTACTTTACAGCAAAAAATTATGGGCAATTCGGAAAATGTTATCAAGTTATTCAGGAATTTAATGAAAAATTCCCGAATGTATATGTTCCGGAGGCTACAAGCCAATATTGATCAATTAAAGGATGCAATTAGAGATTCCGTTGCTTCAATGTCTTTAGATGAGGTTAGAAGTTGTGATGAATTACTTTTCCGTTTATAAACATGCTCAATATGGTGGCAGTGTGTTTGAGTAAATAAACTTTTAAAAATTATGAATTGTTAATTTTGAATAATTTAATTTGTATAAAATAGTTAAATTTAATGATTACAAATAATTAAAGTAGGCCGATTTTTTCGAAAATTGGTATTAGAGACTACTTTTTACTTTTGAACAACTTTTCCTAGTAACTTATTTTTACGTCTTCACAAATACGTGCACTTTGCTCTTGTACCATTTAAAGTTTTTTCAATTTATAAAATAAGAAAGTTTTCCTATTCAACACCTTTTCTATGGACATACTGTATATATACATATTAATTTTACGAAAAAACTGTATATTATTTCTGTATTAATACATTTTAAAAACAATTTACAGTAAATATTAAGTAAGAAAAAAAATACCCAATAATTCATTAAAAAAATCATTAGTTATTATGTGAAATTACCCCTGTTTTTTCAATGCAGAGTTGTGGCGAGACAACTCATGGTTCTTGCACCATGACAATGCGCCCGCTTAACCATCTTTATCAATTTGTCAGTTTTGTGCCAATCAGGTTACTGTCCTCCCTCAACTTCCTTATCTTGAGATTTTTTCTTATTTCCGAAATTAAAATCAGTGCTGAAAGGAGGCCGCTTTCAGATTGTTGATGACTTCAAAGCAAATTCGTCACATACTTTAAAAGCCATTTCAAATGAAGCTATAGCGAAATGGAAACACCGCTGAGAAAAGTGTATGAATAAGGGAGGGGGTACAATGAAGGAATAATGTATAACATTAATAATAAAGTTTAAAAAAATAAAGTTCGATTATTTTCTCAGCAGACATCGTATACTACTACTAGTGCCAAACGTTATAAAGGCTTCAATTTTTATCGTTTTCTGGTAACTGAAAAATATGTATGTTACGAAGATAATAAAACAGTTTAATACATCTATAATAATATACCTAGGGTAAGAGTAAAGTTACTACTTTCTAATTAGAATAAAGTACTTGATAATGAGCAATAAAATATTTTCTACCTATTAAAAATAAATAAATCACATCTCATATCGTCACACTTTACTGACAGGAGGATACTTACCTGCATCGTGTCCTGAATCAATTACTGATTTTAATTTGCCTTAAATTTCGCTAAAATTATTATTAAAGAACATTATGGACAGAAACATTAAACATTAAAACATTGAATATACAGTAAATGTTAATTATGGAATTACACAGTTAGTATATTTTAAAATATGTCTTGTTGCAGCCTGAGAGGGATGTTACTGTAAAGCAGACTGTAAAATTTCTCTGACCTGTGGCAGAAATTGGACATTTTTTAATTATCTTTTTTTTGTTTCTTCTAAAATTTTAGCAATAGCCATTTTACTTTGAATATACATTTTAACGTACTTATCCTTCTATAGATTTTGTTGATTTTCTCTCGTGTCATTAAAGTGTCCTTAGATAGCTACCTGTATCGACTAATAATGTTGCTGTTGTTCTATTGAATGAATGACCTGTATATACTCCTCTTTGACAAATTTAGAAACACAGCAATTTGAAACGGTACTTTAACCAATTTTATTTGCATCAACTAAACCAAACCAAATAAACAACAGTAACCGCAGGCTAAATCCAATGTACTTTCTTAACAATACAACAACAACAAAATATCAATAACAAAATTACCGAAATACGTACCATAAGTAATGATAAAAGTACGATCTGTTCCTGTTTTAGATTGTAGTACTGTGAAAATTCCAACAGACCAGAACCATTATCTTAAATATACCACAAGCACTCAAGAAAATAGTGGTATGTTTCATAGATAAAACTCACGTTACTCATTATATGTTTTTTGACCCTGAGAAACCGAATCTACCATGAACAATTCCTCATCACCATCCAGTTTTTTTAGTTGCCACAAACCATCCTAAAAAGCAACCAAAACTGTGCATTCTTCTTTTCTGAGGTTCTTCCTTTTCTGAAAACGATCATATTCGTGGAGAACATTGCATATTTTGGGTATTCAAAGACTCAATGAACCCTTGTAACCTTACAGACTTCAGAAAATCCCTCCCTAAAATCAAGAAATTGTCTAAAATTTCGTAAATCAATACAATAGTTTTTAGTTAGGTATTACTTTTCAGGAACAGATTTAAAAAAGTAAAAGGTACGAAAGAGGAAAAGACATTCTCTACATAGATCGAAGATAAAAGAGCATATTGAAGAAAAAAGGATAACTAAAAAGACTTTATTGATTTTCTGCAGTCTTTAGGTACAGTTTTATAAACGAGTCGATTTTCTCGACTCATTTGCTGTTGACTTTAAAGATTTCAAATATACCACGATGCAGATAAACTTCTTTGCGGGTTACATCTAAAGACAAGCCCACAAAATGTAGGGTTAGACATTTCGTATTGTTTGGAGAATGGAAACTTATTTTCTTCCAAATAAAATGACGCTTTTAGCATTAAATGGTACAATGTTAAAACTCGAAACAAATACAAAGACTTTGAAGGCGGAATATCTTTATTGTCAGAATTCAACTTCGTAAACTTAGTTTAGCAACCAGCAACAATTGCTCCGTTTTCATTGTTGACTGTCTCGATTGTTATTTAAGTCAGGTAACAAACATGAACCATGTAAAGAAAAACTTACGTAACCGAGCTGTAAAACCAAGCCGATATCAATGCGTATACGGCGGTACATATGGCAAAACATTTTGTAATTTTTTACATTGAAACAATAGACTGATTCATAATAAAACAGTTGCATAACCGACTCTTCCATCGCAAGAAAATGATGTGTTAAAATTTTTTTAACTTTCATAAAGAAAGACACAATGGAGCAACCTTAGCTAACTATTAAGTCGTGTGGTTACAGCTCTGAAAAGAATATAAACTTCGTTTTTGTTATTTCAGACTTATTTGCCACAAGCATTCTGCAAGCAGCTGTAGAATGGTTCGCTAGATGCAGAATGCACTCAAAAAAGAAAAGCGAGAACGAGAAATGGGATATTGTCTGTAATTACATATTTATTTGTGACACTTTTCGTTTCCATTTTTATTTAAGGTGTTTCTATTGCATTGAAAGTTTTGCCTAACCAGATATATTTCGTTCTGAGGTAATTAAATAATAATTACACTGTTAGCATTTTGAAAAACTCTGTTTTCTTTCTCAAACGTTACAAGAGTCACATGTGTTATTTTTGCATCCATTTGGCAGCAATCATTTTAGTGCAATGAGTTATTTATTAAAAAAATATATTTTAAATCAAGTAAAAGGTTTACTTGCACACAATATATGAACAAATTTTTTTCACTTAAATAAATTAATCTTGGTGGAAGAAGGATTTACTTAATTCAGTATTATAACATGATGTATAATACGGTTACAAATATACCAGGTAAATATATCAAGGATAATGATTTTTTTCTGTGAAACAGATATTTGAAGAGGATTAGACGAAGTATTGTTTTCTACATTATAATGATTAGATATACAGGGTGATTCACAACTTATCCAAAAAAATTTTGGAATAGATGCGGCAAAGGAGTTAATATCGTAAAAAAAAATTTGCAAAATACTTATAGTTTCCGAAACAATACTGAAGTTGTAGTATTTTCAACCATTACACAGCTGGGCAACTGTAGTCTCTAGCGTCATTTCCAATACGCGTGAAAGCCACGTGGCCTCAGCGAGTCCGAATACTGAAATTCGATTCTACAATCGTCGTTGCGCTAGTGTTTACAGTGGTTTTTTTAATAGTTAGTGTCAAAAATGGCTTGCGTGTATAGCAACTCGGAGTTGATGGATACCGTTTTAATTTATGGTAAAGCATTTGTATTATGGTGAAGCAAGACAGCATTTGTATTAGTTTGTAGAAACTGAGTAAGCAGGACCCAAACGTTACATGTGGCTCAATAGGGCTATTTGCATTAGTGACATTCTACATAAAAGAAAGGAGAATATGTAAATAGTATAACTAATTTTATATATTATGTATATTTCATGAAGCTTTAAAGCAAAAAATTTCACTATATTTAAAATTACAGTGATGATTTATTGTTTCGCTTAGTTCGCATTGCCAACAAAGAGTAAATATAGTGGCTAGTTTGTCAGCTACCTATTTCAAATTTATTGATTAATTAGGCAATTTGAACAAAATCTGGCCTTGTTTATTGTGAAAATGACAATTTTAATTTTCAAAATTTTGATGTTATCAACAAAAATTTAACTGAGCTATAAAAATGTCGTTTAAATAGTTGGATGTTTTGTCTTTATAAAAAAGGATAATTTTTGACCAAAACAAAATAGTAAACCATATCGTATCTACGTAATAAAAAATGTACTGAATTTAAATACAGAAAAATCTAATATGGCGACCTTAAGAAATAACGCAATATTTTTTTATTTCTCGCAAGAAAGTGTTTTAATTTAATATTTCGCTCCTTTCCGTTTTCGTTTGAAAAAATGAACAAAAATCTAAATTTTCAAGTTTTCGTCGATAAAACTTAAATTTTCGGTAAGTCATTCGTCATCAAATTTCGCAATTTTACCTTAACTTGATCGACCTTATATCAATTAAAATGAAATACGATGCAGCTAAACTGGCAAAGAGCGATCTGCACTGAATTTATACCCTCAGTATCTATTAAAAGCTACCGGTTCCAAATTTATTAATTCTTGCCAGTATGCCATAGGCAAGCCAGCCCACAAATAATCAAGCTATATTTGATGTCTTAACAACTGACAAAAAATTAGTAAAAGTGAGATGTAAGATATAACGAAGTGCTGTTCGAGCATTAGTCCGCAGAGTAGTTGCCTCTTGCAGTATCATCAGCTAAAATAATTTTCGCCATATTGGCGTTATCATTCGACAATTTCAATATAATCAGGTACGTGTCTTTGTATTAATTATACAGGGTATTTCTGAAATAAGTGTGTTTCTTGAAAAGGGTGATGAGAAACTTTTTTAAGCAACTGAAGGTTGAAAAGAAAGTTAACCATAAATCTGACCCTGTGCATCTTGTGCACGTGCGTTGTATGTTACAGTATTACTTAGCTGGTATATAAAACTAACAGTACCGTAATAAAATAATTACACCCCTATCATGTACAAATGGTTCAGGCATTAAATAACAATGATTTCCAGCCCCCTGTGCAATTTGCCAGTGGTTTTTTGCACAAAACAATCGAAAATCAAAAAATCACGAAATATGTATAACAGCAAATCGTTTGGAAATAATAAAACAAACACCATCTACGTATTTCAAAACAAAATTTCAGTGTACCTCTCAGTACTATTCTCTGCTTTGATTAGCATCTAAGCAACTTTGAGAGTCCGTATAATTTTTATTTTGCAGCATTGTTTCGGTTTATTCGGGTGATTTAAACGAAGGCGGCCGCGTATCAGAGCCTGCTAGATGGGATCGCAGATTAACTTTCGTAATTGTTATTTTCATTGTGATAGAAGAGCTATCCGCCGATTTCGATTACAGGCCGAGCGCGAAGTGGAAAAAGAAGAGGCCGTTTGACTCCTTCCGCATTCTTTGGTCGTCCTACAGCCGCCAGGCGTCACCTGTGCCCATATTCAGTGCCTCGCCCATCTTCGCCGTCGTCCATCAAATCGAGAGGATGACTGTTCGCTAAGTAGGCCCTGCGACAGGCTCGATTCGCGAGAAATTTGCACGGATTCATGTGTGAATGTCATGGGCGTACGCTTTTCCATATACGTGGTGTCGAAGATTAATGTTTATGCGTAAACACTGGAATTTTGGGCAGGCAAACACATATTTTTGGTATACCTAGGCACAAATAAACCATACACTTATGGGCTTTTTCCTCTACAGAACGTATTTAAAACATAGTATATGTAAACCAGCGGCAATTTTAAATGACGGTCAATACAATGACCAGCATGAGTTCCAAAGGCCGATCCTATTGTACGTGAAATTGTTACTCCAGGTATTTGTTAATTAATTTAGTTTTTTTTTGCAACTAATTACTAAACAACGTTAATTTTAGAAGTTAATATCATAGATATAGGTTCTAATTGATCAAAAAATCGCATCAAAAGAGAAACCTTTCAAAAAGTTGAAATTAAGCTGGTCTTTAGAACTAACAAAGGATGTGCAAAACTAGGGTCAGGACAAAAACCGCTCGGGAATTTGCTCTTTTTGCATTAAATAGAGCTTATTTTTATGGCAATTTAAAAAAAGAGAGATATGTCACCTACGGCTCCTTTGTTCCCAAAATAGCTTTTTTATAACGTTAATTGTTAATTAACTATTGGACGTATCGGACCGGAATTTTAGAGACAATTAAAGAAAGGGTTAAACCTTTATTTTCTTTGATGGTTCGTAACTTTTGTATTGTGGTCACCTGATCTAAATCGGTTTATTTTTACCCAAGGGAGCATTTGCAACTACTTACGTTACACTCTGTATATTGTGTGACCCACTAAGAACCAGAATCCCTCTAATCCTCTAAATTTTTTGAGATTTAAATGAGTTTTCTTACATTTCCTTGCTTATCAATTGAGATGATCCTGTTGGCAAGATGCGGTTTTCCTTTTAAAGCAATTTTTGAGAAAATCTTAAGACTTAATTAAAATGGGTATCTCAAATTTCAAAATCTATAATGTAGAATAGTTTTTTTATATACTCAGAAGGTTTCAATAATACCAAGAAGGTTAATATATATTTAGGGTTGTTACATTTTTTAAATTGAATTCCGGGATATTAAGTGTCTGGAGTCTTTAAAATTTTCAAGGTCACGCGCTTTCCTGGCACTTCTGAATTTCAAGGAACAATTCATTTATAAAAAAACAGATTTTCACAAGAATGATTTTTGAAATTGATATCTTTTTGAAATATCTATTCACGAATTACCTACTGACGGTATAAATAAATTGGAATAAACTAAATATATTTTATTAAATTATTGAATATTGTTTATAAACAAAAAAATCGTTTGTGAAATTTACCAACGATTCAACGAATTTTAATTTTCCTCCCCGTGTTATGATTTTTTCTTTATCTTTTTTTTTATATATATGTACATTATATTATATTCTGGTAGTTATACGTGCAAATCCGAAATCCGGAACCATACAGCTAATTCCCGGTACAATCACAGAAAATCCCGGTCATACCCATGTGGCTAGATGTTCTTTTAATACGTCGTCAAGATCTGCCCTAAAATTTATGAGTCCACGAAACACATCAGGGTTGTCCGAATTTTCTCTCGTCGTGTCCCCAAAGTGCTAATTCGAAAGCTCCGCAAAATTTTATGCAATCTATGATTTTAGATAATACATAACGATTTTTCGTTACCTGTTCATCGTGTTTCCGTATATTATCCCAATATGCAGAATCTAACTGATTTCTTATGTTTATTTTACCTAAAGACTTAATGACTTCAATCTTTCACACTGTATATTGTCCATGCTTTATCCCCATCGAAAAGTTAGCACGGAAAACAAAACAGTGTATTTTTTAAATCACACCCGCACACCCACTCTGCTGTTGTGTATATATTATTGTTAAATTGTCCTTTATAACTTTTACTTCGGCTTGTTCCACTAACTTCAAAATTTAATTGTGGTGTTGGCCCACCTAATTATTTTATTTTTAGTTTATCCTCATAAGGCAGAGAACCAAATATTTTTTTTTTTAAACGAAACGCTATTCATTTTAATAACTATAATATCCGTAGACGCCTAAACGAAAATATTCACACGTGCCGCTCGCAGAAATAAACCACCACATACCACGTACGAAATATAACTGCATTTACTGCAGCAGTGGCTGGCGCTGTTGCAGCCACAAAAGCCCCTATCTTCGTGTACTGGGTCACGTGCCTGATTAGCCAATAAAAATAAAGGACGCATCTAATTGTTCGCTGTGCACAGATTTTGTATATGAGGTTGCATATATTAAGGAGCGTAGCTCGCCTCACAATAAATAATAATATAAGCTCCTAGATTTATTTTAGCGCGAGTACATTTGGATTCTTTAAATATTTTGTTGATATATGATTAAATAAATAAAATTTTATGTGTTCTGCAGCTCCGCAGCTCTTATGGTAAAACCGCCACTGTTTATTTCAGGTTATTAGTTACTTTAGATATTAGTTAAATCTTATGGAAAGAAAACACAATAATTTATGTAATTAATAAAATAATAAATATGTTTTTTTTTACTTCCATAAGATCGACCTTAAAATATAGAGTAACTGACAATTTGAAATAAATGTATTAAAGTTACTAAACTTCTTTGGCATATTTTTTTTACTGGAACACTGAAGAATAGGACTAGATTAAAATTTTAAATTTATTTCCGTTTTAGTTTGAAAATTTAGGAAATCTGAAGATGAAAAATTACACATACCAACAAAAATAACATTTTTGTTTTAGATACGTGATCCTACCTACCTTTAATAAAAATCCCTGCTGAATTAAATGGTCAAAAAAAATTCTAACTTATGGATTGCCTGCAGAATTTTTAAATTGAAAAAAAAACTTAAAAAATGCTCACTTTGCTTAAGCCGTTTACCTGGCAAACCCATTACCTACTATAAAACAATTACCCTGTACAGTGGTACATAAATTTAGCGAAAAACGAATAATTAGTGTATCCTATACTCGTCTTTCGAGTTCTTTAAATCGACCTATCCAGAGCTCTTGACATATATGGAAAGAGATAGCGAAGATTAAAAAAAATGGAATATATTAATAAAGAAACAAAAAGAAAAAGAAAAAGTAGCAGGAAAAAAATTAAAAATTAAAATTAATAAACTCTAATACCCTGTATGAATTATACAGGGCTGGAAAATCCACATGGTCCATCTGCCTTTACATGAGGGTAAAGTAAAGAAATCCGTGCGATAGACAAGGATGGTTATAGTAGTAGAAAAACCAGTGTTTTACATACATACAAATAATATTTTCAAAAATATAAAAGAGTTTCCAGGAATTTGGAAACAGCATACTTTTTTCTTTAAATGAACTGGAAATTCTTTCTCAACCAAAATATCTATAGACACAGTTAAATTTTAAATACACTCGCTCACTCAATAAAAAGTATTACACTTTTCATATGATTGCCGTTTTGATAGCACCTGTAACCAATGTGATAGTAACAACCCAGGAAGTTAAGTAACGTCTACGATGAAATACGTACCCATTCTAAGAATTCAAATAGAATAACACATATTTTTACGACTCGAACAGTTGCAGATTCAGCAAGAATCGCTTTTTGATGTGCGTGCCATTCATATTTCTATTTTATCGACTTAATATCATCACAATGAATTCCGAGATAAGTAAAAGCGCCTCTGCACCTGCTATATTTTACATACCACTCGACGATGTGTGGATTCGATAAAAATGCCGAACGGTAATAGTTTAAGGGGAATGTGGGTTAAACACTTGAAAATGTGGGTCTCCAATTCATAAACGCGGACACCGATTCTCGTCTTGTGCTTGCACACACGAAAACAACGCCGGTGCAGCAACCTGTTTCATAAAAATACACGACTGACTTCTCGTTGAACAGGTTAATAGATGTTTAGCACCGAGTGGAATGTCTAAATACGCGGAAAAGAAATATCGTATAATAGGATACCACGCAGTTTCGATGTGTTGCATTTTTGATTAGTCAATTTTATTTCAGAGGGCTAAATTCGCATTTGTATTTCTGAATAGTCAGTTTTAATTGAAAAAAATGTTATTGTATTTTAATTAAGTTGTTCGTCTTTTGGACTGTGATGTCATATGTGTTTTAAATATGTGTGTCACATTTTTCATACATATGTCATATGTGTGATATATGTACAGGGTGATTCAATATATTTTGACCCCCTCTAACTTTTTTGTTTTAAGAGTTATAAAAAAATGTGAAATATAAAAGTTGCACGAGTTCTTATGAATTTTTCGAAAATGATAGTAGAAAAACAAATGAATTCCAAACAAAATGGCCGCGGATGTCAACTTTGTTAAGTTAAATGGAACACCCTGTGTATATTTTTACATATTTGGATAGAACGTTCCTTGTTGAACATAGTCATGTAGGGTTTGTTGGGTCCATATCTAACAATTAGCGAGATAATATTAAAAAACGAAAAGAAGGTTTTTTATTAAGAAAATAAGACATCTTGTAATTGTTAGACCTCTTTCAGGCATTTCTGCCTTTTTTCTAGTTACGTAAGGAATTACAGATTTAGTTAAAATATATTTTGATATATCGGACATTGATACGGTCCAAAATGCGTATAGGTAATGTAACGAAATCTCACTAATTAGGCCGTGCGAGGTCTACTTACTCATAGACATTATATGGTAGGTCGTGACAATGACAAGTAGTAAGGTCTTGACAACATTGCTATTGAGTGACAGTTTATATTATTATTTAATTAAAATAGGTTACACAGAAGCAGAAAATTATTTAGAATTAAAATAGAGTATGGAGAACTTTGCTCTATTTTAATTCCTATAATATTTCAATTTTCTACTTGTGTATAACCCATTTTAATTAAATAATAATATAAACTGTCAAGCAATAACAATGTTGTCATGACATTACCTGTCACTGTCACGGTCTACCATATAACATTGTCCATGAGTAATTAGGCCTCTCACGGCCTAATTAGTGAGATTTAGTTAAAGTACCTATACGCATTTTGGACCAAATCAATGTCCGATCAGTCAAAATATATTATAACTAAAAATAAATGTTTAAAATATATGTAAATCCTTACGTAATTGGAAAAAGGCAGAAATGGCTAAAAGCGGTTTAACAATTACAAGATGTCTTATTTTTTAATTGAAAACCTTCTTTTCGTTTTTTAATAGTATCTCGCTTATTGTTAGAGATGGACCCAACAAACCCTACATGAAAACGTTCTATCCAAATATGTAAAAATATACGGGGTGTTCCATTTAACTTAACAACAAAGTTAACATTCGCGGCCATTTTGTTTGGACAACATTTGTTATTTTACTATCATTTTCGAAAAATTCATAAAAACTCGTGCAACTTTTATATTTCACATTTTTTTATAACTCTTAAAACAAAAAAGTTAGAGGGGGGTCAAAATATAGTGAATCACCCTGTACTGTACGTGTCATATATACCATATGTGTCACATGGATCACATGCGTTATATGTGTTATGTGTGACGTGTGTTAAATGTGTCATATGTCATATGTGACATGTGTGTCATGAGTGTCATATGTGTATGTCATATGTGTTTTAAAAACTTCAAACGCATTTTAGAATTTGTCAAAAGTATTCTCACAGCGCGTTAATAGAGTGTAAACAATTAAAAGCAAACAATACTAAAGAAAATATAAGAAAAAAAGTTCAGATGAACATAATATGTCTGAATAACCTTTGTTTTCGAGATACAAGATGTTCGCTTAGGTATTTACAAGTGTTTATATCTTCCAAACGGTTTGAACAAATCAATTCAAATCTGGACAGTGTATTGTTACTCATAATATCGCCAGTGTTTAAATTATACAGTGTCCCAAAATGATGGAACAAAGTTCATATATTTTTTTCCAGTTCATATCTTAAAAAATCGCTGAAACAGGTCAATTAGTAAATAGAAGTTGTCACTTTTCTACAATATGATTTGTTATTGCTTTACGTTGACGTGAACTTTTGTTGAAATAGTTGTGTGGTATTTTAAAATATCTTGTTTCGGTAAAGAAAGTCAGTCAATAATTGGAAAATATGTTCAATATTTAATATCTAAAAATACCAAAAAATTTAAAACAAGCGAATGGAAACAGTATATCGAGTTCTGCAATGTAAAGACACATCATAATAGACGAATCTTTGATTGTTGAATAATTAGCGAACATTTTGGAAGATTTAGCTTTAATTATGAAGAGAACAAATTGTGCAAATTATAAAGAAAGTATAATTAAAACAATGTGAAACCTCAACAGTAAAACAGTCACAGGAAATATTGTAAATATAAAATTAAGTTCAATCCATTTTTTGATGTAGATTTTTGGCCTCCAGAGTTATCGATATGCTATTTCAAGAATCTTATAGAGAGATACCTTAAAAACAAGGGCCAGCACCTCATCATTAACCGCTGATCAGTATAAGAGAATTATTGAAATTTGGGATGAGGATATTCCAAATGTTTTTTTTTCTCATATTGCGTCACTTGACTTAGCATGGAGAGGAAGAGAAGGATTTTCTACTCGCATTCAATTTCTCAAAGAAGAAACTGAGGACCCTATCACGCCGCATTGAATCTGTACAAGAAATTGAAAAAAAAAAGATATAAATAACATTAAGGCTAACAGATATACTGTTTTTAACTCCAAATCCAAACAGAAAGGAAACAAATTCAAAGGGATGGTACAGCAACTGCTCATTTGGGAAGAATACTATATATTTATGATTTGATCTGCATATATAGGAATTTACTTATTAAGATTAGAGGGTACAGTAACAGCCAATAAATCTAGCCATACTTACATGAATGGACTTATTTCAATGTGACTCATCGTAGGGAGACGATTGAAGCCATGATAAAGACTTTACCTAGTATCAGTAAGTTGAAACGTGACCAAAATGTAATAAATACATTTATTATTAACATTAGAATAGAAAATAGCGAGGTGTAAACCATTAAATCAAACCAACCTACAATCGTTTATAACAACTGTGGTTTTAGTGTTACTAGTAATTATAATATTTAGTAAGTAAGTTTTTAGTAAGTTTATATTAACGTAAACTACGTTTAGAAGAATTCGACTATAAAATAAAATATAAACAAGCAGAACTAACTACATAGCAAACGGTTTATCAGGAGTCAAATTTCAAGTGGTAACTTTTCTGATAAAACCAAATACAAAATGACAACTTTATATCATTTATAAACAATGTAGATGATATCCCAGAAATAGACGAAACAAATCTAAACGTCTAATCTAAACTAATAAAAGGCCTTAATTGACCAATCAATTACTTATAAGACTGAAAATTATATTCCTCAACTATTATAAAAATGGTAGAGCATACAATTTTTACATAAAATGATTTTTGACTTTTTCTTCTACTATTAAAAGTAACAGAGTTAGGGAGGCTAGAAGCTACGGAATGATATGAAAATCATAATGAATGAATTTCAAACGTTTTTTTTTTTCAATAATATAAACTTTCTCGTCAGAGAATTTTGTATTTTTAAGAAAAATGTTAACTTTTTTTCTAGCTCTTACCCCTTTTAAGTTATCCTGGAAAAACACTTTGTTTTGTTTTTTTTACCCTTGGCCTGAGGTCACCTATTGTTATTATATACTTCAAACTAACTTATATAAAAAATTCAAGCAAGTTGACCAAAATTGCGATTTAAATGTCCATTTAATTGGACTATAAATCAATTTTATTTGTAGCTGACACCAAAATGTTTAATACTGACATGAGGATAAAACCTAATATAAAGAAATAAACGCTATATTACCAGAAAGGACAAATATATTAAGTTATGTGCAGAATTACATAAACATGCAAAACTTGTCCAACAAATAAATACGAACGTGAATCACAATACTGAAGTGTTAAAAAAAAATTGTTTATTTTTCGACCCTACTGCGCATTTTTAAAGAACGCTCCGTTAGTTTTTTGATACAACAGTCGCGTAAGAGACAAACCTGACGGGTGTAAATAACATTTATAATGTTAGAAGCAATTAAAATCTACACATGTAGTAGATAAAATCATTGCCGGTCCTATGAAAGTACAAAATAATCTCAGGGTCAGTATGGGAGTGCCAACAGGCACTTGTGGGTGTCGGCTATATAAGTAACATTCTGTATGTTGGACGAAGTGACAGGTACGGTGTAAAGGCAACAAAAAAAAATTATGATGGATTGGGTTTGTGTTGCAATAAAATAGTTTAAAGCATTTATTCTTTTACTACATAATTTTCCTAAAAAAAACTTAATGTAATCAGAGAAATGAATGTCCACGATATAAACATATCAAACAGAAAATCTTCTGCACTCTAAAAAATAATTCTAAATAATTTTTTTAATTTTTATCAAATGGCAAGGTAGTTTCTATTTCTTTAGGATATTCTATTTGGTATCAAATATATTAATTACTCTTTTCGAGAATTAAGAAAATAAAAATTTTAGTTTACAGTACCAGCTGCGCAATGTTCGCTGTCTAAGGTCGGGGGTCACGTGGCTTGGAATCATTTTATACAGTGTGTCCCCGGATGGGGTACCGCACTCTTGTAAACTGTTGTTGTTGATTTTTCTAGAAAAAGTTATTTTTGATATCAAATTTTGCTTACTTAAAACTACGGGGCGTCCAAAAAATTTCAAAATGTAAAATTTTCCCTAAGCAAAGTGCCTTTAATTTTTGTTTCGTTAAAAATTGTATTGTAACTTGTTCAAGAGCTCAAGAAATGCTCCTTTTACCGAAAATTCCACGTATTTTGCACACAGTCTCAGCTACACACTCTCCGTATTTGTAACCGCAACGTGTTTACTATAACATGTGACCCTGCGCAATGCTGCCAACTATTTTCCTTCGCGACATCCTTTAGTTGTCCATCTACCTAAAAATATTAGTCTTTATATTTCTTAAAACAAAATCATTTATTTTTTTTCCTCTGTATAAAATGTATTAAGCTAATTCATAGAAAATTAAAACATTTTCAATTGATTTTTCAGAAAATTTAAATTTTAGAAAATTTAAAAATTATCACACTATTTCTATTAAAGATAATCTAAATTCTTCTTGGCTATATCAGGGCATCATCTGCTTGATCAGTTCAGACTAATGTCTTGGCTGATGAACAGAAGACCAAAGATTTAATAAGAACAACACAAAATCACATTAACCTGTAAAAATGAACTCAATTACTTACAATTACAATTTAACACAACAGTGTCAGTTTTCTCAACCCATTTGTGACAGTTACAAGATGTTCCTTGCACTTCTCATTATAAATCCCATTAAATAATTCTTTCTGTTGCCAGTTTTGATATATTCATAACAAGATCATTTCGTTTTGCCATTCCTTGGATGTAAAATAAATCATGTTCGTTTCTTCGCGCCGGTCGGATTATAGTTTTTCTTGAATTTGACGGCTGCGCAACTCGTTTTTCAAGTTTCGCTCGTTTTATTTACCCCTTAATTGCAGAACTAGTAAGCTGTGGTGCTCGTGGGTGTTGCAAAATAATGTGTGCTGTCTATTCCCTAGACACACACCGCAGCAAATGGAAGTATACAGTTTTGTATTTAGTGGTACAAAAGCCATGGTTTAAGAGTTAAATTTAAAAGAGTTTATGCCAATTTTATTGAGTGACAAAAATGAAGCACTTAGTGAAGAAAAAGTGCCCTTAGACTACTATTTTCTAACTGGATGAATAGAACGGTTTATATTTTAAAAATTTAAATTGGTTAAACTTAAAAAAAAATTCCTGTATGCATAACACCTAACTGCTAACTTAGGATTCTAGTCACATTGTCGGACCTATGTTTATATAAACTTTTCGTCTTAGAATCACATCAAGAATCACCCCTTGAAGTACTTAAATAACACCCTGCCTGTATTTCTAAAATACAGTGCGTCCCAGAGGTAACGCAAAAAATTCTGTGCAAAACCGTACTTATTTTGTTAACTTCGACGTCACCTGTTACATGGGTGTTGTATAATAATGAAAAAGTAATATTAACGGTCGGTAGAAGGAAGCGCAAATGCCTAGGTGGGGCATTCTGGAAGGAAGCCTAAAGAGTCGAAGATAGGGAGTTGAAGTGAGGACAGCGCGGAGTGAAAAGTAAGACGATCAGTGTAGTGTGAAAAATATAGAAGTAGTGGAAAATTAAGTGTTTAACCGGTATTAGTTAGCAGGTAATATTCTTTAAGTACTTTGTTGTTAATTGTTCTATGTAATCTTATGATTGTGATGGTTATAGATGTTTCATGATAATAATTCTTTGTAAGTTTAGCTTCCATTGCTTTATGCTCAAGGGCATATATTTTTCCAAGGTAAAATTGTTATAATTATACTTAAAGTTTGCCCATTATTTATTTCATGTTAAAAATATATGTATTGTCCTGATTGCCAGACATTACAATAACGACTTCTTTGTTTCACATCTAACTTGTTTTTGCCACGATTACGTTATACGTAAAATATAGATGTTTCATGATAATAATTCTGTATATGTTTAGCCTTCATTGTCTTACGCTCAGGGGCGTATATTTTTCTAAGATAAAATTGTTACAATTATTATTAAAGATTGCTCATTATTTATTACATGTTAAAATATGTATATATTGTCGTGACTGCCCAGATATTGCAATAACAACTTCTTTGTTTCACATTTAACTTGTTTTATCATGATTAGGTTGTTCTTTGATTTCTTGTGCTCACTTTATGTCATACGTCTATACGAGCCTTGTTGAGTTTACTAACATTTTCGCCCGTGCGGAACGAATCTGGATTAAGCTCGATTGCCTCCCGTATGGGACTCCAGTGTTATGAAGGATCTTCCGAAATCTCAACTATAGCTGGATTGCCTCCCGTATGGGACTCCAGTACCTTCCGGCCCTGCCGGCTAACTAACACCAAACCTCTTCAGTTTTACTTGGAAGTGTGTATGTCTAATTCGAGTGAGGTGACATTTAGTGACACATTAAATAAGTCAGGTCTTAATTATCATTAGCAAAGGATATTAATTTATACCTTTTGTTAACGATTGTTTTGTATTTTTATTTGGGTGGTAAGAGCAACGATCGTGGGTTTCTCTGCCATGCTCTTTTCCCACAGGAGCTCTAGGTGAGCCTGGCCCTCTCATTTTATGTTAAATGGTTGTTAATGTTTTTGTTGTTCTTTCTATTTGTCACATGTTTAACTTCAAGAGTATGTAAATAATAAAGTTAGGTGTATTTACTCTGCTTTTGTTTTATAAAATTAAACCATACTTCCCCTCTTTAAAGTTAGTAGCCAGCGCCTTCCGGTCAATTAAAAAAATAGATGTATACAACGTAGGTATTCCTTAAGACATCACATATTTTTGGCCACAACTACGTTTATATATTTTTTTAATCGAACCTGCGGTTGTTATACTACAATTCATATTTTATTTTGTGTTGAGTTTTCACAAAAACGCTAAAACTCGTCAATTAGTAAATAGGAATTGTCGCTTTGTCACGTCGTTAAACCTTTTTGCGCTATGTTTCATAAACCTGTGACGTCATTGACATTTTATTTTAAATAGCACTACATAATTTTTTAAGCATAAATGGATAGCCCTTTTGAAGGGAATTGCGTCGATATAGGGTTTGGCCTACTTTAGTTTGACAGGTGCGATTGGAATGAACATGGTTTGAATTAATAACAAAAGTAGGTATCACAAACTTATGCGCGAACAGTGCTATAGCAGAAAATGTGTTTTGATTGATTGTAGGCACATGTTTTTATGTAGATTGGGTAGGTACACCCGATCACAGGGGCTACGTAGGCATTGTTCTGAAGGCGACAGTTAGCGAATGCAATAGTGCTTCATATCATTGTGACAGTTACAAATACCATAACTTTATATTACGATGGTGTTGTGTTTAAATGAGAAACAAAGAACTGAAATCCTAATTATGGTTGGGTACGGAGATAGGATCCGTAGTTATAATGAAGTATGTCAATTATTCAATGCCAAGTATCCAGAACAACCAATACCTCCGTCTACAGTATGCAGATTAGTACCCAAATTTGAAGACGCTGGACATGTTTGAAATCTGTCTAGATCTAGAAGGCCAACGACAATGATAGAAAATGATAGGCAAAATGTTATGTTTAGCTGTCACTGAAAATCCACACACTGCTTTCGTCGTATTGCCGAAAACGCCAACATATTAATACATAAAAACGTACCTAGAATCAACCAAAACACAAAACATCCCCAAATGTCCATTTTTTACTGTGGCACTGTTCTCGCATCAGTTTATGATACCTACTTTTGTTGTTATTTTAAACCATGTCCATTCCAGTCATTGGCTTTTTTTCGCTCCTGTCAAAGTAAAATAGGCCAAACCCTATATCGACGTATTTCCCTTCAAAAAGACTATCCATTTATGCTTAAAAAATTAGGTAGTGCTATTTAAAAAAAATGTCGATGACGTTATAGGTTTATGAAACATAGCGCAAAAAAGGTTTAAGCAACGTGACAAAATGACAATTCTTATTTACTAATTGACGTGTTTTAGCGTTTTGTGAAAACGCAACATAAAATAAAATACGATTTTTTTGCGTTACTTCTGGGACACACTGTATAAAATTATTTAGTTTTAATTAAATCTATTCAATATTTGAACATGCAAAAAACGTCACAAGCACTGCACTCATTTTGGAGATCTCGACATCGTCTCGATGTCCAAACATATCCTTAACCAATAACCCCAGCTTACTACGAACACTTACAGGCAACGGCTAACAAAAGAAGAAAGTAATGAACAATTTACCAAGAGCCTGAAGTGAAACAGCTAAGGTAATCGTTACAGCGAAATGTCACTAATAAAACATAAAAACTTCGCGCTGTCATAAAACGTCGTCGTACGGTCTTTTATCCAATGGAACGTAACGCAAAGTTCAATAACTCGAAATAAAAATAGTGTGGAGGGAAAACGTCGTCTAAGAGCAACCGCGATAATTCAATAATATTACATGTGGTCGAGCAGCGTCGAATTACAGACCGCAAAAATGTGTTTCTGGTTTTATTGTGCAGCTAATGTTAGAAAAGCAACCACCCACATAACGCTGTGGGTACAACTGTGTTTATTACATTTTGTTTTATTCTCAGAAATCGAATTGTTTCGTTCATATGAACCGATCCAAGACAGGTTACAATTATAATTTCCTTTTTTTATGATTTAAATGCATCAACTATTTTTTTTATCTGTATCTAGGATACAGGTGAAAGTGTAAATACCCAAATTAATTAATGAAAAATAGTACCGTTGTACTTTCTTGAAAAAAAGAGATGCGTCCAATATGAAATGATTGTAGAGAAAGTTTGATATTCTCAAGACGCACCGTGGGTCGTCAAGATTATAGACTAGGCGGTATCTGTTTTGGTTTGGGTGAATCGTACATCCATGGAGATTTTTGTCTTTTTGGCTTTCAAATATCACTAGAAATGAAAGTTTTTCTATGCGCATAAAAAAAAACGTGGGCTTAACTTTTGGCTGCACAATATGTTAAAAAAATTCGAAAAATGTCATAATTTTCTTCTTAGTTAATTATATACCTTTTCAAGAGTTGATTTTAGGCGAAAATGGAAGAGGAAAAAAATGTTTGTAATAAAATTTTTTACAAAATATGACTAGTTATAAATCGAATGAATCATGATTATTATTTTTAAAATCGAAAAAATCGCCAAAAATGGGGTTAAAAAAATTACTATTTAGGGATTTTTTTTTTTGGAGTCTTTAAATTGGGTATAGGACCTTCATACTTGGCTCAAGAAAACTTCATGTTATGTAGAATCATCACACCAAATTTCATCAAAATCGGTTCGACAGATTTTGAATAATAATTTTGCAATCCAGATTTTGAAAAAAAAAATTGCAAATTTTCAAAATTTTGCACAGCAAAATCCAAGGCCCTTAGATACTTGAAAATATAATCACATATAGAAGGGCTAAAAATTGTTTTCTTTGGAATTTATTTAATATTGTCATATGTATAAGGGTTATTTCTCTTCAGTTCGACACAGTGGCATAACCAAAATGCAAAGTTGGGGGGGGGGCTAAAATTTTTTTTTTAAATTTGCAGCAAAACAGTTACGAATACTGGAGTTGTTAGGGGGGCTAAAACCTCCAAAGCCCCCGCCTATGCCATTGGTTCGACATCATTTCATATCTTCTGAAAAAGTTTTTCCATGTCTTCTTACAAATGATATTACCTTTAAAAGTCAAACTAGCGTAAAAAATATATTGAAATCACCATGAAAGTGGTTTTAGTCATTTAGCTGCGCTAATCACCATGTTCATTATGCATGTTAAAACCGAGTGGAGAACACATGAGGACCTATGAGGATGTAGGTCCTAGGATTTCTTAAGGATGTACAGGGATTTCTTGAGAATTTCTAGGACGTATTGAGCTGTACCCAGGATATAGGTATTGAAATTTCTTGAATAGTGAATTTACTGAAGATTTAGTGGAAATTTATCGGATAAAGCCTTATGATGAGCATTGGGATAATTTTTTGTCACGAAATTATTGGAGGAATAGGGAATATTTAAGTTTAAGTGACCTTCAAATTTCACGTAGAATCGGAAAATGTAATAATATATAGGGTGTTCTAATTAAAATAACGAAGTTGGTGTCGACTTCTGGTATAACCGGAAGTTCTAGAGTTTTATATATTTTAGTTGTGTTCGCCCCAGGGACATTGCTATGTTGCCAAATTTTCAAATTTTCGTAGCAGTACTTTCCTAGATATCGATCGACACAGTTCCCGGTGGGAAGAAGATATAAAAACCCTCAAAACTCTTTGCTAAAAATTAAAATTTATATTTAAAATATTACCTGAAAATGTATTATTTGTAATTGAAGAATGAATATCATTCAGTTGATAGAATTAATTTTTTCAATTTTTTTATAATTAACAACTTTTCTAGGTTGAAAATTTTCTAGAAATAATACTTTTAAATTTAAAGATAAAATAATTGCTAATGAAAGAATTCTTCGATGCTAAAGATTGAATGATAAAGTATTTCAAGGCTGATCTTGGTGAAGCCCCAAAGAAAAAAGTCCAACGGAGTTAAGGCGCGTGATCTGGGAGGTCAATTCTGATCACCAAAACTGGGGATTACACGATCAGGAAATGACTTATGCATTAATTGAATTGTTTCTCGGCATGTGGCACCTCTTGTTGAAACCACATGTCGTTTCACAAATATGGGCATTTTTAGGTATTGAGCGTCATCTGACTAGCTATAGTTCATACAAAGTTTAGTATTTTTTGTGGTATCCCATGAATTTTTTATGGTTTAGATAGTTCCTCGGATATCTTGATGCAAGAGTTAGTACTGAGTTAAGGCCGAAGATCATCGTTCCAGTCTTGGACATTTTATTACTGACAAACCAGTTGTTTGCTAATGGTTGCAACAAAGGTATGCCATCAAATAAAACAGATAAATTTCAATAAGCTGTAGTAAGATTGGTGTCGTCTGTGTTAAGTAGGTCATTAACATAATTTAAAAAAAGTAAAGAACCCAAGACTGAACCTTGCGGTATACAACATCTTACTTTCAAGGCATTTCACTTGTATGTTATTATAGACAACATACTGAAATCTGTTCAAAATCCTCGTCAAGCATTTTCAGAGACTAAATGTGATATTTTTAAATTTCAACTCATTGTATCTCGAAAATTAGGACTCTTAGTTTATTTAAGGCTTTGTGATCTAAAATGATGTAAATAACAACCAAAATTGACAAAAAACACCTTGTCTTATGAATATGAAGAATATGTTTTGAAACACCGCTAGGCGTTATGTAACACGGAATTCTTGTCTACGTTTTTTCATTTTAAGGATCGGTTTCGAAATTTACGACCTACAGCTGCTTATTAGCTGAAGCAACAAAATAAATAATATGATTAGAAAACCAGTTGGATCATAGATTTGTACGTGCGTCGAAGTTCTGTTATTAAGTCTCCTTTACGTAGCAAAATTATAGGGAAACCATGTGTTGTCTAATACTCACAACAGATAATTACTTATTAATTATCTAGGTATGTTAATTGCAGTTTAGATTTGTAGGTGTAACGCTATTTGTTATCATTGTTGTATTACTTACAAAATTAGAGACCACCCACAGCGTTTTGAGGGTGTAACTTGTGTACTACAAATAATGATATATACTGCCCCTTTGCGCACAAATAATAGGCTTCATTTACAACTTATAGTTAGAAAGATCAGTGAATATGTTGGTATTGCTGTATTATTATGTATAAAGATTTATGAATACAGAAATGAAAAGATTTATTTAATAATATAGAAAAAATGGGATCCATACTAATATCATAGTGTATAAAAAATAGTGCCTATATTTATTAAAATTTTTTATTTTTTACAGATGAGGACTGGAATGGCGACCCAGCCGAATCCACGCTGTACCTCATGCACCAGCCAACTCAGATGACCCTACCTCGTCCCCATAGAGACAAGTCACCAGAGCAGGTGCAGAGATTCTCCAGGTACGCAGAGCCCCAGCCCAAGTACGAGGACGATTACAGGCAGACTAAATCCAAGAGGGACGAAACCAACAAGTATTTGGAGAAACCGATTGCGAAATACTCTGAAAACAAATACTTAGACCGCCAAAAGAGTTTGGAGAGGGAGAAGCAGTCCGTTAAAGACAAGAATTTCGAAAGACAGAAAAGTTTCGATCATTTGGAAAGGGACAGATTCTCTAAGACGTTAGAGAGGAGCGATAGATATCACGATTCGGAATCTGAGAAATATTATTATCAGGAAAGTAGGGACAAATACGACAGATATGAGAAGTATCCTGATAATAACTCTAGAAAATATGAAAAGGATGAGTTTACGTTTAGGAGAGGAGAGAAGGAGAAACCTGTAAAATACTTTGAGGACGACGGATTTGACGAAAATATAAGGTAAATTCTCTCTAATATATACAGGGTGTTCGCAAAATGCGTTAGGAAATTTTAAGGTGAGACGTCGCATGGCAAAATAAGCCTCGTATGTCATTCGAAAAAATGTCGAAATCTTATACAGGGTTTCGAAAATAAATTTTAGTATTTATTTCTTAATCATAGTAAATTTATTCTTCAACCAATCGATCGGCACATAAACTAATCTCGACTGACTACAAAATTTTAAGATAATATTCCTTCTCTTTAATACCGTTAGAGTGCACTTTACCTGAAACCTAAATAATATTTCCATCATAACTTTTTTATATTGATAGCAAAACCCAAAGTGTAATTTTAAAGGCAATAAAAAACATAAAAAATAATATAATCAAAGTTTTCATCACTCTCGTATAAATATATCCATGTATTTAAATGAAGTCGCAGCAAATCAAGTCAACTGACTTCGAATTATACGAATTTTGACGTCTCTACTACAACTAAACACACTAAACAAATAATAAATTAAACACCTAAATGTATTATAATCAAGTTGGAAGAGATAGAGTTTTTGAACGGTCCTAAAAAGAGGTAAAAATTGAATTAAATTGAACGTGTATGTATTCAAATGTTGAATATCCCGAAATGCATTTTTGTTAACGTCAAGCAACTGGAAATGTGGAAGAGAAAATTTATTAGCATTCACCTACGGACGGCTTGGTGAGGAGGGTTCCTTTAAAAATGGCATTGGAAATAGAACAGACCAAGACATGTTAGAACTATTGAAAGGGAAGAAAGGATTCTTGAAAGAATAGATGAAAATCCAGGTACAAGTACAACAGAAATTGGCCTACGAGAAGGTATTGCTGATTCTACGGTTTGGAAAATTGTTCGTGAAGAGCAACTGTACCCCTTTCATGTAAAAATGTTCAAGCACTTTATGAGGGTTTTTCACAATTACTAGTAGATATGTGCAATTTATGTGCTCTTTTACAAAAATATGAAGAAAACAATCAATTTATTGAAATCATACTATTCACTGACGAAGCAGGATTTATACGAGAAGAAATTACAAATTTTCGTCATATTCATCAATGGACTAATGACAACCTACACTCGATCATAGAAAAGCATCTGGTTTTCATTAAATGTATGGGGCGGAATCGCTGGGGATTACCTTATAGGACCCCATTTCTTTGATGCATATTTAAATGCAGAGGTTTATTTAAATTTTCTTGAAATGAATTATCCTGTTTCTTTTGAAGGAACAGACTGAAAATGACACATTTCCTAACCAGTGGATTGAGCGAAATGGATCTATAGTTTGGGCATCTCGTGCGCCTGATTTTAATCCAATGGACTTCTTTTTCTGGGGCCACTTAAGGGCTCTGGTGTTCGGTAAATGATGTCAATGATTTGCGTCAAAGAATAATAAATTGTTGCGAGGATATTAAAAATGAAATTGGCATTATTTTTCGCTTTAGTTATTATTGTTTAAAAAGAGTTAGAAAATGTATAGAGTACCTTATTTTTTGTTTTTTATTGCCTTCAAAATGAAGCTTTGGATTTTGCTATATCTATCGAAATAAAAAAGTTATGATGGAAATATTATTTAGGTTTCCAGTAAAGAGAAGCAATTTTATCTTAAAATTTTGTGGTCAATCGAGATTAGTTCGTGTGTCGAATATCAATTCGATTGGTTGAAGAATAAATTTAATATGACCAAAAAATATAATTAAAAATATAACTTTGAAACTCTATAGGTATCATTTTAACCATGGAAATTTCGACATTTTGTCTAATGACATACTAACATCATTTTCCGTGCGGAATCTTTCTTTAAAATTTCCTAACGCATTTTGCGAACACCCTGTATACAATTTTTTTGTAATAAATTTAATTCTACATACCTAACTAAAAAATTCAGGTAAATATTTTTGATTACTTATCCTATTTGGAATAAAAAAATATTCTTGTCATTTTTAATAGGAATGTGTTCCGTTGAATAGAAAATTAAAAAATATTCAGTGTGTAATTTTGGATGGGAATCATATTTATACGGAGGCCTTTTGAACCTTTTACCTTTTGGAATACAAATCGTAAATTTGTTTTCACGAATTCTTTCATGAAAAGTGCATTTTTTAAACGTTTTTTTGCGATTTTCATACCCCGCCGCTGGACAGGTTAATGTAACCTCAAACATTCTCGCGCGCAAAAACCGCAAGCAGGAGCTACAGTATGCATTGTTTAGAAATTTAGCAAGGAAGACACATAAACACATTGTTTATTTGATGAAAACAATATATATAATTTTTATTATTTTGGGGAAAACGCACTATAAATAGCCCCTAACAAGCAAGTAACTGACTGACATTTAAGGTGACACCCTGTATGATGTAAAAATACAACAATTTTTTTCATATACCGTATTATTTGATATAAAAATCAAATAACTCGAACGGAACACGTTAAGGGAATTAAGGAAAATAATCGAAAAATTTTTGTTGGATAATTTTTGTTGCATCTTGTATATAGATTATCTTGAAATGATCAAGTTTATTGGCAGTTCATAATTTTTTACATAACACTGAATATTTTCTACATATTTTCAGATATCGAAGTAAGTCTACTGAATTCGACAGAGAAAGATCGCATCGTTTCGACTACGAAGATGACTACTTTGAAGAAAAGCAAAGACAGCACAAAGAGTACCCCGTCCCAAAAACTAGGCAAAAATATGCAGGAGAAGACGACAGCAAATATTACAAGGAAAACAGTACAAAGTCCCGATGCATTCCCGATGACCCTCGCTACTACACTGAACCGGAAGTTAAGCCTAGATCAATTTCTAAGTCTTCCCAAGGTGACAAATACGAGAAAACATTCAGTAGGGGCGATAGAGATCGCGATAGGTCGGAACGAGACTCCAAATCTGTTAGATCGCAGGAGTATTATGAAGAAAGTACTATTAATAGAAAGAACGCCCAGTTTCGACAACGATCGCCTTCGCCTGAAGACGACGTTAAGGCGCCGAGAGACAGATTTAAGGACGCGAAGGAAAAATTCTTGCTTATGGAGAGGGAGAGGTTGGAGAATGAGAGAAGGAGACCGGAACCACCCATTTCCCCAGTGCGGTTGAAGGAGAAGATCCAGTCCTATTCCAAGAGGCAAGATGGGGGTTATCCAAAGGAGAATTCGAGATCGAATTTCGACGATCGGTAAGTCTTTTTGATTAAAATGTAGGCAGGTTTATCTCGCTTATTTTGAAACATCCAAAATTTTCCTTTGTAGTTATTTCTGAAAATTAATTATTTGACGGTGAATATTTTCTCTAGGCATCCTCTTCCTTTTCCACAGAAACACAATATTTTAATTTTGATTTACTTCAATTAGTTACTTTATACTGGGTGTTGAACTTATGTCAAATATTTTCGCCACATTTTCGTCTGTTATGTCAAAATGAGGTAAAACACACGGATTTGTGTTGAGTAAAATGTAATTTTAAAATCTGACTTACCTCAACATTGCAAGGAGCCATTTTGAGAACTGCTGATTTTCATAGATGTTCGATGTACTCACCATTTGCTTGCACACAAGCTTCAGCATGACGTATCCAATTCGCTCGCGCGCGTTGCAACATTGCCACGTTCTCTCGAATAGTATTACAAGCTTCGGCAATACGATGTCGCAGTTGGTCGATGTCATGAACTTCCGTGGAATACACAACACTTTTCATATATCCCCACAAAAAGAAGTCTAAAGGGGTGAGGTCCCGGGACCGGAGGGACTATCTAACTAGACTGCCGCGGCCTATCCAGCGATCGGGAAAAGTAATGTTTAGGTTTAGAAAGTCGCGCACTTTCGGAAAAACGTAAGCGGGGGCTTCGTTATGCAGTAACGACATATCTTGCCGAACATTTAAAGGCACGTCTTCCAATAACTCCGGCAAGCGATTTTGTAAAAAATCTAAATATGAAGCACCGTCTAAGCGTCTAGACAATTCAAAAGGTCTTATTAACGATATCGGCCCACAGGATCACTGAAAACTGTTGCTGAAAGGCACCGTGACGTACAGTGGGTGGCCAAATTATTCGGGACAGTACTCATATTTATGAAGTTTCTAGTTCAAATTTTTGTTTTGAAAAAACAAACAGATCTTCACAAGGCTTTTTTCTTTTATATTGCAACTAGTACTGTTATTAATATTTTTGTTGAGTGGCAACCTGATATCCTGCATCATTTATCAGATAAGTGGGGTAACTCTTCGTATAGTGGTAATTTGTTAAAAACTTTTGTTACAGTAAGATGCTAAAAAATATTTCTGAATCGTTTTTCGTGAGTTTTCCTATCACAAATTATCAAAACGTTATTGATATTTCGTATAGAATTACTATAATAAACAATGAAGGAATTGTAATTTCCCAAATGACAGTCCGAAGGTGATTGGCAGAAGAAAACCCGATCTGTCGTTGTCGACCAAAAAACTACCTTTGATGGAGGTCATGAAGAAGATGCGGCTGCAATGGGCCCAATAACTCCAGAATATGACTGTATTCGAATGAGAACAACTAATTAAAATACTGATAAGATAAGAATAAAGATTTTTTTGTGATAATCTCAATATTTTCCGACGAATTAGCGTTTCAAATTTTGGTCGACAAAACTTCATTTCTTCGACGACGTCTTGGAGATAGCAGTTCCATCCAGACTGCCTTGTGGTGAGGGTTAAATACTCGGTTGGTGTCGTGGTATGGTGTGTGATTCCAGTAAAGGGCATAATACGCCTATACATTGTGGAGGGGATCATGAGGCAGGATCCGTAAAAACGAGTACAAAAAATCCGGCTACTGTCACAGATCGAAGAATGGATTCCTGGTGATGCAAAGTCCATTTTTATGCACGATTTGGCACCGTGCCGCAAAGCCAGGAGTGTTAGTGTATTCGTGGCCGAAAAAACATTACCATTTTACCCTGACCGGGCATGAACCCTATAGAGAGCATGTGGGGACTCGCCAAATGGGCGATTGCTAATGAGCTGATCACCACCAAGCATCAATTGGTTGAAACTCTCATCAGAGAATGGCATCATAAGTCGAACTCTCGAACTCCAACAGAAGTCTGTATATAGAGCATGCCTAGAGACGTAAAAGCTCTAATTGCGGCAAAGGGTGCATCACTAAATACTAAGATTAATTTTAGCAGATTTCCATTAATGCACATATAGCTTTTACGAAAAAAATAAATAGTTTCTCCCACGTAACTCGTTGTTTTTATGATCTTAATAATATACTCTTTTGAATAAAATATAGCTGCACACCATAGAACCAACTGTTTGTTCAAAAAATTCAATCAAACTAGAAAAGAGAAAAAACTGAATACTGTTCCTAATAATTTGGCCACCCACTGTATTTCGTGTGGATTTTCTAGTGGTGAGTGTTGTGGACTTACGTACACCATTTCGACTCAAACATGCTTCATCTGTAACAAGTATTTGCGCTGTAAATTGAGGATTTCTTGCATGTTCCTGAAGCAACCATTCGCAAAAATCTCGATGTAGTGGAAAATCCTCAGGAGTAAGCGATTGAACACGTTGAATATGAAATGGGTACAACTGAGCTTCTCGTAATGTCCGCCACACAACAGGATGCGAAATATTTACTTTTTGTGCGATATTTCTGGTGCTACGATGCAGATCTTCTTCGACGAGATCTAAAATCATCTCCTCGACAATTAAGATTCTTAGTGGTCACCCTGGGCCACCGTCGGGACCTCGACGCGGTGCACCGGTGTTCAAAACTCTTTGCGTTACAGCAACAAATGTTCGCGGTGCGGGGGCACGTCGTTCAGGATTCTTGCACAGTACACTTTACAAGCTCTGTGGGTATTTTCGTTTGCTTCGCCATAAATTATAAGCATATCATAATATTCGCGATTGCTAAATCGCCATTTTCAAAAGAAAAATACGGCTATTAAATGTACTCTCGAAAAACATTACAGCAATCACTACAACAATGTATTACAAACTGACTTTCGAATACAGTCCGGTTTCATAAGAAACCTGCAAACTCGTAAAAAGTGTGACAGAATTTTTTGTAAGTACTCGCCGCGATTAAAGTACAGGTATTTCAGCTTCAGCAGTTCCAAAACAGTTTTAAAAACATTTTTAATTAGCTTTTTTCTCCACGACCTTAAATTTCCGACACAAGCTTGTGATATCAGTTAACTCAATTTTTGCTCCTTTTTCACCCTTTAAATTTTCGACATAAGTTCATTAACACCCTGTATAAACCTATTACAATTTCCAGTTATGTTTCATATCAGAAAGGCACAAAAACGAGGTGGTACTTAATCAAAGGAAAGATAGTCGTGTACAATTTTACTATGAAGATGAATTTCCATCATTTTGCTTTACTTTCTTTTATTTCACTTTTTCCTTTAGGTGCTCCCTTGCTTTTCTACAAATACAATATTTTAACATTAATATACTCCCTTCTGTTGCTTTGCATAACCTGTTACAGTTTACAGCCACATTTTGTATCAGGAGTACAGAAAAGCAAGGTGATATTTGAAAGAAATTTTAACAGGGAATTAGAATTGAACAAATAAATTTTACTTCTGGTACTTTCTAAAACATGATAGGAAGTTTTTGTTTCCCCTTTTTAATTTTACTTCTGATAATTGCTTTTACACAAATTAGTTACATATATTTTGTATCAGGAGTGCAGAAAATCTAAATGGTATGTAAAAAATGATACACCCTTAGCAAAGGGGAATTAATCACATAAGATTTTGGTCTTTGTGATGAATCATTATTTTGCTTTGCTTTGTTCTATTTTAATCTAAGAACCTATAAATATAATGTATTTGGAGCTAAGAGTATATGAAATTGTGCACTCTTGTCAATGGAAATCTAGGCGTTAATTAAATTTTGCTCTATGATTTTTATTTTAATTTAGGGATTTTAGAATATATTTATGTATTATGAGCTCTATGTATCTGGAGGAAGAGATTTTGCTGTTTTTAAAACATGGATCAGTTTTTTTATTTAGATTGCCTTTTTTTCACAAAAACACAATCCTTAATAGTTTACAGTCATATTTTCTATCAGGAGTATTGAAAGTTTAAATGGTAAAAAAATCTACACTCGACAAAGGAAAATTAATCCTATAAAGTGTTGTTTAAGGTAAATGTGCGTCGTTTCACTCTACGCAGTCCTGTTTTAATCTAAGGATTTGCGAATATGTATCCGGAGCTTAATCTACCTATTTGAAAAAAATACTTTTTGTCCTTTCTAAAATACATATTAAATCTTCTTTATTTTTAATTTTGTTTCTGGTAATTGCTTTTGCACCAATCTGGTGTTCATAGTTATATTTTGTACTAGAAGTGCATAAAGTAAGATAGTATTTAGAAGAAATTCTATGCTTTTAACAAAAGAAAACCAGTTATATACAATTTTGATCTTTACAATGCATTTGTATCATTATTTTAACTTTTTTTAATCTATGATTTATTAATATTATTCTGTATTAAGGAGGTATATCGGGTTTACTCAAATGCACAGATGTACTTGAAATTTATATAACGTATTACCCAGTGCTCCCTCTGTGCGTCATATTTTTTTAATCTAGATTTCGAGATATTGTTGTTGAAAGTTGTTCATTTTAACATAGGTTTATATGGCGAAGATGCGAAGATGGACGGCGCGGCTCTTTTTTGCCCATAACTGAGAAAAAAATGTAGAAATTGTGAAACTAAACTTTTCCATAGATAGTACAGAGTATTATCTTATTTTTGATGTAAAACTAATTAAGTTTTGAACATATTACAGCTATATTAATTAGAAACAGACACCAATAATTGCGTTTCTGTCTGAGGATTAATGTGGCAACGTCGCAATCAGCTGACAGCAAGGAGGGAATACATTTGAAACACATTATAAAAACGAAATTGATTTATGAAAAAAAAAATTAAAAAACTAGATTAATTAAAAAAGACTATGAAGCTGTGATATATTTATTGGAATTAAAAATTACAGTTGATAAATCCTTTTAATATATTTAATGGTTTATAAAAACATCGTAATCATTACCCAGCCAGCAATATTTAGGGTTACATAAAGTTTTCTTTACTTGATTAATATAATTAGTAATACTTGAGATAAAAGCATTTGTACGGAATAACAAAGGAACATAAATATATCTCAGCAAACTTTATATCTAAAAAATTAGTTATAGTTGCAAAAATTTTGTAACTTTACTAAAATAGATATTAAAAACACGAACAGTGAGTAGTAATGTAATTTCTATCACAAAACCTTCAAAATTGCATCCAACATTTTCTTTAACTTAGACGAGAGATGGGCGCGAATGTCATTTCATTTCTTTAGAACTAAATTAACATAATTCTCGTTGTTTTACCAGTTCACATGATTTACGGATTTTAAATAAAGGATACAAATCTTCGCGAGGATAATACGATATATGTATTTGCTATATATAATAATTATATTCTACATAGTTTACACAATACATTTTTGAACGCGTACACAACTTTACCCGAATTTGACGCACAATATCTCCGATGTCCGAGGTCTGTAGGTTCGCAGTGTTACAACTGCTAGTCAGTTATTAGCGCTGTTGCCACATCTACATAGTCTTTATGCGTTTATTAAATATAATTTAAAACTACTTAAATATGTTTTTATGTTGTTAATTAGTCAATATGTATGCTATGTGCATATGAGTAGATTTCTTTGCTATATAGATAATGTTTAAAATAATTTCAATAGAATTTATTTTTTTTCAAATTGGCAGCGGGCTTTAGTCCCATAAGAAAAGCATATGACCTCCCTGCGCTCCTCACTTCCCTCGGACCCCAATATACCTCCTTAATAGCTCATTGAATGAAATTTCGCTGGTGTTTTCTAAAAATGAATCTATTTTTTTTTCTAGGCGTTCTTAGGTTGTCTCTTGTTTTTTGACAGGAATACAATCTCCTACTTTTGATTTTGTTTCTGGTAATCATTTTTTCACAATTTTCACGCTAGACAAATGAAAGGAAGTCATACAAAATTTTGCTCACTGAGATGTGGATCATTTGACTTTGCTTTGTTTAATTTTAATTTGGAAGAAAATTTGTTACTGATTCTTTCTAAAATATGACTTAATTTTTTTCTGTGTTTCTATTCTTATTCTTTGACAGCAACAACATTCTATTTTTGATTTTATTTCTATTAAATACTTGTGCACAAATCTGTAACACTTCACAATCATATTTTGTATCAGTAATACAGAAAAGTAAAGTTGTATTTGAAGAAGTTTTACATCCTTGCCAAACGGAATATATTCCTATTAAATTTAATTCTTTGAGACGACTTTTGTTTCAATTTAGTATGCGTTAATATAAAAATACAATGGTTGATTTTGTTGTAGGTATTATGAGGAGCATCGAAGGATTGAGGAACCAAGACCCACGCCAGCTCCGAGACACATCCCTGAAGAGATCAGGTACAGAGAAAGGGACCAGCGTTCTCACGAACGCGACGTGGACAGATACCGCCACACAGACAAGTTCGACCCCAAGAGAAGGTCCATGTTCTCCTTAATAGAAGAAGAGCACAGGAAAAACTCGAACGAGATCGCCAAGGAGCTGAAGAGACGGTCGTACCTGGAGGGGAACCACTTCGACGACGACGTGGACAGATACGATAGGGATAGGGACATGAGGGATCGGCACTTCCAAGAGCTGCCCGAGTCCGACAGATTCCTGGACAACTTTTCCAAATCTAGCATCGATCTGGATAAAGTAGGAGAGATGAAATACGACCAGAAGTTCGTGAAGAACCAGAAGTTGGTGAAAAATTCGGCGGGATACAGGCATAGCTACGCCGAACCCAAATTGAGGATGGAGAAGAACGGGAAGAAACATTTCTCGGAGATGCTGCACAGGACGAACAGTTCCGTTAGTAACAATGGGAGGGTTGGCATTGCCAGCGTTCACCCGTATTAATCATGGAGAAAAAGGATTTAGTAAAGATATTTTAAAGAGGTATTCAAAATTGCTTCTATAACAGTCCTTTCGTATACTGCCACCTATTTTGCTGTAGTATATGCAAGATATATTACAATTAAAATGAAACAATATATTTAAAAAAATGTGCTGCCAGATACACAATAAATAGATGGTAATATTTTTACCTGTTCTGGGGTACTATATATTGCTCATTCATATTTATATAATATTTTTATTAATATTGCTTTAAGTAATAAGAAAGGAATTTATATTTTAGTCATTTTATAAAATCAGATTTTATCGAGGTATAAATATATTTCTATACACCATGACATAAAAATGTTTTTTTTTATTTTTTTTTTAATTACACTAATACTTATTTTAATTAAAATTATTTATTTTTTTATATGTGCCTTCATATTTCATAGTTTATTTTTACTCTATTTTTTTTTGTAAAAATTTTATTGAAAAATAATTGGAGAAGCGTGTTTATATATTTCGAGTTAATTTGTATATGATTTTATCATTATTTTGCTGTTTTAATATCTGTTATCCACTGATATTTTATATAAATAAAGATTTTCATCGACAAATGTTATTTTTTGTTTTATCCTTACTATCTAAAATACATATATCTTATTTATCTTGAAACGTCTAAAATTCAAAATTTTTTATCAGGAGAGTAACAACGACGTAATTTGGAAGAAAGTATGGATTTCAGGAGATGAATCTCGGTTCATTGTGCTTTATTTTAATTTAGAATTCTGTAAGTATAATTTGCTATTAGGAGGTTGCTATGTCTGAGATAAATTTTACTCCTGGTATATTCTAAAACATGAATCAAGTTTTTTTTCTTTAGCTGTTCTGTTCTTATTTAGACAATAAAGTCAAGTTAGACAATAAATCAGAATTTTTTTTCTGATGAACTGATCGAGTTGCGCTTTTCGGCATTGTCTTCGGAAAGTGCATCTTGGAGTGCATCTATTTTTCCGAATTTTCTAAAAATGGTAAAAATTGAGTAAAAGTTGTAGAAATTTGGTTTTCGGGGTCGGAGATTCAGAATCTGACCCTGAAAAATATGCCCGACGGTCCTGGGGCCCCCCAGGGGGGCAACGGGGGAGGCTTCTGTAAAACATCGAATAGCTGAGTAATTGCCTTCTAAATTTCCACTCGGGGGTTTTTGGGGTTGGAGATTTCGATTCTGACACTGAAAAGTATGCCCGACGCCCGTGGAGTGGGCTTTCTGGAAAACATCGAAAGCCACATCAGATTTTTGCAATAAAACTGCTCCACCCGCTTTCCAACCATGATCTTGTAGGCTTATCTTTACATTGTAACACACGTAAATTTACAGAGATTAGACAAGAAGGGTAAGAAAAACTAACAGGAAATTAATGAGTCGAAAAGAATCCCCTTTATTCTTTGATCCAATTTTCTTTTTATTTGCAAGGCAATTAGTGAGACAACTACTATCATATGTTTATGTAACACTTTCACTATCAATCACAATTTTCATCATCAGTACTGCCATCACTGTCTCCATCACTATCATCTATTACATTTTCGACTATTTCTGGATTGGAACAGTTGGTTCCAAGACAATTTGTACATGCAGTCGCACGGGCTCAAGAAATCATTTTGAAAATCCATGATCCATGAAATATTCTTCGGTTTTAAGGAATATTTCTTTGATTTAACGAAATGTGTCTCTTGGGAACGGATTGTCCAGGATTTCTCCAATTCTACGACAATTTTTCTCAGTGATAGACAAGCTAACATTAATGGATATTTTCCAGTGTCAGATTCGGAATCCCCGACCCCGAAAACCCCCGAGTAGAAATTTAGAAGGCAATTACTCAGCTATTCGATGTTTTACTGAAGGCCCCCCTTGCCCCCCTGGGGGGCCCAGGGGCGTCGGACATACGTTTCAATGTCAGAATCGAAATCCCCGACCCCAAAATCCCCCGAGTGGGGATTTAGAAGGCAATTATTCAGCTATTCGATGTTTTACAGAAGGTCCCCCGCTTGCCCTCCTGGGGGGCCCAGGGCCGTTGAGCATATTTTTCAGGGTCAGATTCGGAATCTCCGAACCCGAAAACCTGTGCACACAAATTTCTACAACTTTTAGTCAATTTTTACCATTTTTAGAAAATTCGGAAAAATTGATGCACTTTATGCACCCGCAATGCAGTTTCGATCCAGCCCCAAAGTGTAATATATAGACTTTTTTCCTGATATTTTTCCGAAGACAATGCCGAAAACCGCAACACGATCGGTTCATCAGAAAAAAATTTCCGTATATAGGGTGATTTTGGTCTAACTTGCCTGGACTATTGAACGAATCTATTATAATTGGCAGCCATATTTTCCATCAGGAGTGCAGAAAAACAAGGAAGTATTGAAAGAAATTTTACACTCTTAGCAGGAAAATTTAAATCTAAATTTGCTTTTTTAGATTAATTTTGCTTCAATCTGCTTTACTTTATTTCGGGAAACAATGAGCATAATTTTATACTAGGAACTCGATGTATATCTGAGAAATGTTGCTCCTGGTAGTTTCTACAACACGTTTTTTTCTTTTCTATAACTGTTCGTTTTTTTTTAATTGTATTACTGGCAATTGTTTTTATACAAATCTGTTATAACTGACAGTCAATATTTTCTACCAGAAATGCAGAATAGCGAGGAGGTATTGAAATAAATTTTGCACTCTTTGCAGAAAAATTTAAATCAAAATTTGCTCTTTGGGATTGATTTTGAGAATAATTTTAATAAATAATAATATGTATTAGGAGCTAATTTATATCTGAGAAATTTTACTCTTGGTAATTTCTAAAACATGAATGCTTTTAATTTTATTACTGGCAGTTAATTTTGCACAAAGCTCTTATAGTTGACATTTATATGTTCCACCAGGAGTGCAGAAAAGCGAGGAGGTGTCGAAATAAAATTTGACATTGGTGGCAGGAAAATTAAAATCTAATTTTGCCCATTGAGAAAAATTTTGCTTCATTCTGTTTTATTTTAATTTGAGAATCTAGGAACATAATTTTATATTAGGATCTCGATGTATGTGAAAGAAAGCTTACTCCTGGTACTTTATAAAACATGAATCAAGCTCTTTTCTTTAGCTGTTCTCCTGCGATTCATTTTATTTCTGGTAAGTTGCTTTTGCACAAACCTGTTAGAGTTCACGGTCGCTTTTTGTGTCAGGTGTACATATAATTGCGATTTGATTTCATAACATTGTTTTAACTAATTATATTATGGGAAACAACTACTCTGCGAGTTACAGACCCGTCCAGCATTGAATTATACCCGCAACATTAAATAGCTAAGATTATTTGTAAGTAGAATCACCAGATATACACCAGTTTCGAACTTATTAGTTCTCATCAGTATGCCATTTACTTCAATTCAGGGTACAATCCAATGGTGGACGGTGCTGTAGTCGGCAGAAGAGCTGCTTTCCACGAAATATTGTTAATGCAGCGCTAGTTATGCTTTTATAGTAGCTACATAGTAGTACATAGTAGTGTAGGTCGCTCTCTGGCAGCAGGTACAAAACGATGCTTCGTGCCAGGCTAGGTACTGATAGTTAAGATATTGCACACTTTGTAGGCTATATCTCACCTACATTTGACAAAAATTTTACACTTTACAAAGCAATCGCGGCGTAGCTTTTGCAGTGTTCCACTAAAGATGTCGATAGTGAAAATGGCTAAACGTTTGGAAGTATTGGATATGAGTAGTTACGGAATGTCTTAGAGGATGGCCATAGAGTCTAGCCCGAGAATAACAAGGGCAGGTCAAAGATTCTTAGCTAAGGCATGAACGTAACTTGCAAAGACCAGATACAAAGGCTATCTTATAAAAATACAAAAAACATAATACTTTAAGTAAAGTAGTATTTGAAAATTGTAAAAATGTGAGGAAGTATTTTAATGAAATTGCTTTATATTTCCTATAGGAAGGTAGAATAAAAAATACAATTTCTATACTACTAGAGAAAAAAAGACTGTCTTTGTCTATAAATTATTGTCAACCTCAAAATGTGACTGCCGGAACCATCTAATGTCCTCAGCGAGATTAAAATTGAAATTTTTAAAATAACATATACTGGTACTAATAACTAATAAAAAAACCTATTTATACTTATCTACATCATATAATTATCTTATGCAGAAAATACATTAATAATTTTTCAGTAAATTCTTTGTATTAATAAGTATTTAAAATAAACCTAATAAATGCCAGACATATGTTTCGCTTTGGAAGATGATTGGTCTGCTCCTCTTTATTATCTCAGCATGTTAAGGGGATTGGAATCGGGTTGAGTAATGGTTCATGGGGGCTTCATTTTTGTCTGCGATGCTAAGAGGTTAGTCGTCTGCTTGCCTGCAAGGGAATCTCCAGGTTGCTGGGGCGTCTTCCCCTTCACGCCCACCTCAACGGACGCTTGGGGTAGATGACGTCGATGCTGTTACTCTTCTTTCAATGATGACGAGATAGTTTGGATTTGGGATAATTGTCCACGCTCTCTTTTGTATCTAAAGACGCCCTGACACTATGATATGCTTTAGTTTACTATTTTGTGTTTCTTGTTCGTGGGAGATTTTCGACTTAATATTCTTTTTCACTAGGCAATTGTATTATGGGAGCACTATCGAGTATAGTAGTCTGGTGTCTCTTTGTCACTGTCTTTGAATGCTAAGCTTGGGCACTGAAGTTTGTGTGTGTATGTTCTCCTTTGAGCGCCTGTATGGAAGTTTTAAGAACTTGTATATAAGTTTTAAAAGCTTGAGTTTGTATGAAATCTTTAGAGCTTGATTTGAATTTTGCCTTCTTGGAGGGCTTGTATATGGCAGCTTTAGGAGCTGTGTATCCCTTAGGATTTTCACTGAGAGGTCGGCAAAGCCTGTGTGGTAGTTTTAATTTTTTTTCTGGAGAAAGTTAACTCAAATTAAATTTTTGTAAATTTGTTTATTAATTGAAATTTTTATATCAATTCAAAATAAATTTGAGCATATATAGTATTAGTACACTACAAAATGTATAAAATTTGGAGCGTATATAATATGTACTGGTCACAACTCGTTACTGCTTATTTAAATGAAAGCCATCAAAGTTGACGTTCAATCACAATCCCTGATGGGTCTGCAGAGATCCTGTAGCGAAAGTTGCTTTAGGTCTGGCCCATTGGCCTCTCTAGATTTTTACCCATCTTTGGAATATCTTCAACTGCAACTGATGATCGACTTGTTTTCTTGACATGGTACTTTTATTGTTATTTTGTGGTTTCTCAGTTCGAATTCCGTAATAATCGGAACCGAGGTGAACTTTGTATTTCTGCAGCGTGTCGTTGGCGGGTGTTCTGCCAATGGCATCGGCCTCCGGTGGTATTGTGTACTGCGGCTTCAGTATTTGAGGCGGTTGGGAGCTTCTTAGGAACTTCGGAGAAAACTTTAAAAAACGGTAATTCCCACGCTGCTCCAGGCTCCTTCTGCTTCTCGTAGAAGGTAGTTTTTTACTTTGGCCTGGATTGGCCAAACTGACTGGTTTATGATGACTCCGTTATTCCGATTGGAAAGTTGAGTGAAATTTTGAAATCTGCTCGGAACGTGGAGTACAACAATATGCTATCATGTATGTTAAATTAGATAATCTCTCATTAAATAATAAAAATATAACAAAACCACAAAACCATTCATTCCTGAGAACGAAGAAACCAAATATACGTATGTAGGTTTTAAACATACACCAGAAGATTTACACTATTATTTTTTATCTCCCTTTAATACGGACATTAAAAAAATATGAAAAATAAACACATGGCGCCGTCTATCAATTTTTGTAAACACTAATGTTGAAAAAATTTCCAAATTTCCGTTAGGTGGCGCTGGATTCTTTCGTTAAATTCCCATTAAATAAAATGCTCTTATTATTTCTAAATCTATTTCTTATTATTCCTCTGTCTGATATTAATACAAATATTGTTTTTATGTCGACACATTTATCGTATAAAACTTTACCAGGTCACAGTCTACTTTACTTCTTATTTATCTTCTTTGTAGAAATCTATTTATCGTACTTACGTCATCCTCACAGGATCTATCAACTCACTAGATGGCAACCGCATTCACATAAGTATTAGAAGTAAATTGTTTACTTTTTGTTCCATTTAGTGTCTGTAAGAATACAGTACGTATTTCCGATTTGAAAGTAGTGTTTGTTATTCGTGGATTTTTAAATTACTCATTTTAAGACTGAAGCGTCAGATTGTTGTCTAAAACATTATAACTTGCTATTAAGTATACTTATTTATACAAGGTGTCCCGGTACTTGATACAAAAAAGTTAAGTACAAATAGATGAGGTCAAAATAATATCTGTTCTTCATTTACATTTTTTTTTATACGGGCCTTTGTTAACAAGTTACGGGACCTCAAAGGTGAAAATTCAAAAAATTTTTATTTACAGTCTCTAAATTATTAACTTCAGCATGATGCAAATTTGGTGATCGATAACACACGCATACAGCTTGTTTTAGATGTTGTTCATTATGCCCAGAACTCCAGGGACGGACTATGCCCAATGGTTAACAACCCAGAGTTTTTGCATAGATGACGTTCGCAATCTGCTTGTATCGAAAATAAGTTCCCTGAAGAATTTGCTAACGATAATACCCTCTTGGTTCAACTCGGTAAAATTAACAGTTAAGGAAATATTTTTGATTTTGTGTCACAATGCACATCGAGCGGCGCCTCCACCATTTTTTGTTTTTACCACCAATTTTTAATTGGACGTAATTACTATGTTAGAACCGTACATATTTTTTAAATAAGAGCCTAGAAAATCTTACTGTTTGCTAATGTAATTTTCACTAACAAAATTTGACAAACACACTTTATACATAACACAAAATAGAAAAACAGAACAAGAATAAGTTAAAGTAATTTAAAAAAATAATTTAAAAGGAAGAAAACTATCAAAATACATTTTCAATATGGCCTCCTTCCACCTCCACACACTTCCTAAGTCTACGAATGTTATTGTATTTTGTATCAAGTACCGGGACACCCTGTATATCCTATGCTTATTTTACTTATAAAATAGGTATTTATACATGGCGACTTCAATGCTACATATTTAACAGAACCTCGGACAACATAAGCATCACAGATCGTCAGTATCAAAAATTACTAACAATTGGGTTCATTTTGTTGATAAATCGTTGATATGTTGATAAGTTCTTATGGTAGATTGACGCGTGAGAGTTCTGTATGTATATAGATTTTCTATGAATGCCTATTTCTATCTTTGTACTTTATTTTGTACTAACTGTTGAGAAAATGACAGCAGACTACTGGAAATAAAAATCGTCCACGTTGTATAGAGGTTACATAGAAAATATTAATTTACATTATCTGGATTAATGTTCGGTGTCTTTTGTGCGAACATAATCCTGCAAAATATCACTAAAAATATTTATCTATGCTAATTCCCTGTCTTTTTTGTATTCGCGAGCAATATATCAGAGCGTATGATGGTACCAAGAAATTAACACACCTTTTCGACGATATGAATTTATCTTTTGCCATCAGGTACCGAGAAAGCCATCTACGTGCTACATATAACAAGTAACTTCGCTAACTGTTTGAAATTCAGGCATATTTACTAAATCAATTCGGTAATACATATTAAACACTTTTTAGAAAAATATATTCATATCACTTTTGGATCACAGATACATGAATTTCATTCATTTTATAATATCCAGCAAACAGCAAAAAATGGTTTTGAAAAATTTCAATAAAAATATGTTTTCAAGAAATATAGTGCTGAAATTCTTAGCTATATAAAAAATGAAACAATATTGTAATAGAATGAATTGAGACAAAGATTTTAAAAATATCAAAGGAAAAGGTTTTGGCAAAATAAATGAGTAAAATTGATTTTAAAGAAATAAAGTTGAATAAGTGTGACCAATAGCAGTACAGTAGATGGTTGAAATTGAGAAAGACAAAATAAGTAAAAATTAGTATACGATCAATTAAAAATTTTCATAAAAAAGGAATTTCAAACAAAATTTAAAGAAATATAATGTAATAAAGTATATTCGAAATTAAAAATGTGATTGAAAATTAAAATTTGGATTACTAGAATTAGAAAGTGATTTATTTAAAAAGGAAGATAATTTAATTACCAGATTATAAGTGTATTTAGTTAAAGAAAAAAAAAATATAAAGGAATAGAAGAAAACATAGTCAAAAACTAAATCGATTGAAGATTAAGGACAAAAGAAATCAAAGTAAGTCCAATAACAAAACAAGTTAAATGTTATAGCGTATTATCTAGTAGACTGGGAGATACTCGTAGAAGTTCAACGACGTCTTTCTCGTTTATGCCTTTTAGGGTACTGAAAGATAGATTAGAGACAAGTAAGATTATGGAAAAAACCGATGTGCCCGCCGGGACACTATGTGAAAATTAAATTTTCTTTTTCCGCAGCTTTTCCAAAGCCCTATTTTCTTTAGTAGGACTTATGCACAATGTTTTTTTTATGAGCTTTTCGAATATAATAATGGCATATTTCTAATTGGCATTAATGAAAAAAGAAATAAATATGTTTTTCTCATTTTCTTACAAAGTTTTCCATTTTTAGGTCCCTTGCGACACTTATGCCAAAAAAAATTTGTGATAAAATCGATACTTCTCTTCAACTTATCAACATGGCATAAGTGAGAAATATGTCGCTGTAGCTACACATTATTTTTTTGAAAAGGAAAATTGAATTTTGACAAAGGTGTCCCGCCGCCCATCTTTTAAATTTAGTTTATTGTACTTGTCTCTCGGCTACCTCTCAGTACTCTCAGAGGCATAAACGAGAAAGACGTCGTTGAACTTCAGTCGTTGAAATTTCACAACTTTCTAAGCTGCTATTAATTGTTAAATAAATAAATTAAGAAATGGAACTTACCTATCTTGTAAAATAAAGTTCAAGCTTTAGAATGAGATGTCGTGCGTCTCAATCCGTCCACTACAACCAGAGATATGGTAAAATTGGTGCGCGCGGAGACGAAAAATGCAAGATATTTGCACTAAATTTGCAATAACTTTGGCTAAAGTTAATCTTTTTTTAATTTTCAAAAAAGTATATGTTTGTTATGAGAAAACGTAACTATTAACGCATAAAAAATTGTACTAGCTATAAAAATACACTTTTTACAGCCATTCAAACATTTAATTTGTTAATAACAATTAAACTGACTACGTTCAGGCTTCGTGACCAAGTTTTTTGGATTCAGGAGGTCAAAATACTTCGGATTAAGTTGCTTGCAGCCGTGGCACTCTAATTAGCCACGGAACCCTATCTGACTCCTAGACTAAAGTGGCGCAGGTATAGTTTAAGAAAATTTTTATCGATCAAAGATTGGAAAATTTTGGGAAAATAGGAAAATAAATTAAATGTTAGCCAATCACATTATTTAATTTTATTTGAAATATAGTGTATCCAAGTCATTAAATGAATTAGAAATTTTTTTTACAAGAAATAGAAAAACTAGTCAGTTAAAATTCAAATATACATTTTTTTGTCTTTACCGTCTCAAAATTAAGTATCTAAAGTATTAATCAGTGGAATATTTTAAAATCAATATAATAATCTTCTCAGAACCTTATCCTGAGGTAAGACTACTCATGTTAGATTAAAATTTGCTTATATCTTAAATTAAGTTGTTTTCAAACAAACGCTTTCTGTAAACATAGCAAACAAAATATGAATTAAAGTACAACTATATGCTCACGTGAGCTGGCGCCCAGACAATAAAGAATAAAATAAAATACAAAGAAGAAAAAACTAAGCAAAATAAGAAAATTAAGGTAAGAAAAATTTCTACCTTCGTTCTGAATATATAGTCAAATACATTATGTAATTAGTTTTCTGTAGTATTAGCTAATTTATTTGTTATGGCGTCCTTTAGTTATCCCCTGTGTGTACACGGTTTACGTATATGCAATTTTTCAATGTTCCAAAGAGATAATAATCTAAGGGAGTTAAGTCCTGAGATCTTGGAGGCCATAAGCTTCGACTAATAATGCGATTGTCAAATTCTCTTAGCAACTCCAGTGTTGTGTTAGCCGTGTGTGCAGTGGCCGCATCTCGTTGAAAGTAACCATTGTGCAATTCGTCATCATGTAGCTGATTTAAAAATGGCTGCAAAATGTTTTGTCTATATCGCCCAGAAGAAAATAGGTCCAATTATTCTTCGCCGAGATATGACTACTCTAACTTCTATTTTAACAAGATGTAAAGTCGTTGCCATTGACACGTGTGGATTCTCCGCAAACCACGTACGATAATTTAAGAATTTATTTTTCCACTAAGATGAAACCATGCCTCATCGGTTATATCTAAAAGATTGTTAATCCAGTTCAATAGTTCACTCTTTTTTCATTATCTAATGGTAATAATTCTTGCACCATGAAAACTTTATATGGATGTACATTTTTTTAAAGTTCTGTGTACTGAACTATATGACATTCCTATAATTAATATTGTTAAGTACTGATATTTTACATTTTCTAAATGTTTACCCGCCTGAGCTGAAAGTTGTCGTAAAGGTTTAGTGGCGCTTGCTGCTAAACGCTCTTTAACATCTTTCAGTTTAGCAGTTTAGCTTCATCTTAAAACTGACTTTCTTCCAAATGACTTATCTTTACAGACACTGCCAGTATTTCCGAATCGTGTCACGAAACGTCGAACATGCCGATCAAACATGTTATAATCTGTGGCTTCATGATTTGGAAACTCTTCCTGGAATTTCAAAAAACATTAATGTATTGAATAGTTCCATCCATTTTCATCTGGTTGACCACTCCGAAAGTAAACCTCTACAATAAATGTATCGTCTTCTAACGAAAACACCATTTTCTAATATAAAACAATTCGAGTACTTTTTATCAAAGAAACCATCAATATTTGCTTCCTTTTATAACAAAACTAACAGTTATAACAGATGATTAGCGTTGAAAAACACTAATTATTTAGAAGATTAACGATCTTACGTAAGTTACAGAAAATTGTAAACAGTTTATTGCAAAATACAAAAGATCAAAGTACAGAGTTCATACAAAACCCTTAACTGAGAAAAATATTTCTGACAATTCTTGAACTTTTAGATAATACATTAGTACATGTTTTATCTTAATTGTCCTTATTGACGAATAATCTTACCCTGTTTACTAGAAATTATAGATATATTATCTATGTTGGACGGAGCTGTAGTCCGCAGAGTAGTCGCATCACAATATAATGCATTTTTACATAGGTCCTGTAAAATGAATTATCCACTAATACAGTAAACATAACATTGTTTACAAGTAATTAGCGTAATGTTAGGTAAATTGCGACAAATAATAGCAGTATCTTACTATAAACTTTCTCTACGATTCTAATAAAAGTGGGACGCCCTGTATACTTTAGCATTTTTCGATTTCAAATTCCATAAGTGCTACCGAGAGAACCTGCGCGTATAATGAATTTATACGCGTAATATTAGATGTTGAAATGGTAATATTGCCTTATTTGAAATAAATATCATACGCGAGATGTAAATACATCGGGGAATACATTTTTCGCTAAACAGGTTTCAAAGCTAAACGCAATGAATGTTTTAAAATTATGGACGCAATGCAAAGGGGCGTGTAATATTTTGTGTCTGTAATAAGTTAAATCTTGTATTTCTCGACTGTCTTTAAGTTAAGTAGGTAGGTAAAATGGCCTCGGGCTTTGAGTCAACTTTCCCGTCTTGATATCGGGTCCACTGACTCCAATCCGAAGTTATTACGGAGCTGAAGTAACTCTTTACATGTGCTGCTGGAAAATATTTTACGTTTTGTTAAATGTTATGTTTATTGAACGTTTTTATTGGGAACAACTTAAGTTTTAGTAAAATCAATATCTTCATTTTGCAAAGTAGAAAATGGTGTGTGGTAAAGGAAGTATTTCATGTTGTCAAAAATGTGAACGTGAGATTTTGCGCTCATGTCAATACAATTGTCAAGTAAAATTAGCATCCAAGACTTGGCGTGTTTAAACATGATTTTAATAAAAAATACAAATACAAAAAATTATATTTGTTTTCTTTGCTGTTTATTATTTTTATTAATAACTTAATTGAATTAACTGAACTGATGTCAATTATTTCATCTATGCGGACGACCTTTAGTTGTTCTTGGAAGTTAGATCTGCCGATTGTACTAGATTACAAGATAATCTTGACAGCTTACATAGTTGCTGGTCAAATCATAATCTACCTTTGAATGTAAGCAAATGGAAAATAATGACTTACAGTCGACGCAAAACTACTCTAGATTTTGATTATAAAGTTAGACAATCTTTTCTAAATTACGCAATATATACGCAACCTTACTATACAGGTTATAAATTTGCTTCTCACTACAGGGATCCCGGAAACGGTAAGAGATATGAAGTAGCTTAAATATAGGGATAAAGTTGCATAATCAGGGCACCAACATAATGCCTCAAAAAATCAAGCTTAACATGAATAGATTTTGAAATATTTGAAAAATACCGAAATTCTGAAAATCCATTTTTGTTTCATTTTAGCCTTGTTTGAGGTGATATTGAAAAAAGAAGAACACTTTCTCATGGCAACTTTTTACCCTCTATCGAATGCCGTAATCAATTTTTATATGTAACGTTTCGTCTCTCCAGGATTATCATCAACTTCATTTTTTTAAATACGACCCTGGAAATTTTATTACATTTTTTGCAGGCCTTCATGAGTCACCATACTGTACTGCCTCAGCCAGAACCAGATTCAGACGTTTTGTTTCGAAAAATTCATCTTCAATGTATTCGTTCCAAATTTATCTATTGTTTTTTAGATTTCTATGTTTATTGAATTTTCGTATAAGTGTCGTTAGATCCTGTGATATCCACCTAGTTATTTAAACTATTAAATCTGGTCATACATAATTCCATAAGTTGTTGCGTTAAAATTAAAACATTATTACAATTATAATTTTATTATTACATATTAATTCTTAAAAACGCATATGAACAACCAAAACTCCAAATGAATATCATACTTTAAAAAATTACAGTAATGTTCAAAAACGTTTAAGTTTTGGCAAATATTGAAAATGAAGATATGCTTAATCGGAATTGATCGGAATTTATTATACCTGTAACCGCAACTGTGAAAGAGCATATCAGATGTACCTATTTGTCTGAATATCTGAAAAAGTTAAATTGAAATTTGTCTGAATTTTGAGCACCCTAGAAATAACTATGAACACGGCGGGATTAAAACACTAATAATGTTTTATTTTAACGTGTGATGGTAATACAGGTAGTTTAAATAAATAGGTGGATTTCACAGGGTCTAGCGACATTTAGAGTGTACGATAATTCAAGAAGCATAGAAATCTTTAAAAAAATTAGATAAATTTGGAACGAATACATGGAAGATGAATTTTTAGAGACAAAACGTCTGAATCTGGTTCGGGCTGAGGCAGTACAGTATTGAGGGTCATGAAGGCTTGCAAAAAATGTAATAAAATTTCCAGGGTCGTATTTAAAAAAATGAAGTTGATAATAATCCTGGACAGACGAAACGTTACATATAAAAATTGATTATGCCATTCGATAGAGAGTAAAAAGTTGCCACAAGAAAGTATTCTTCTTCTTTCAATATCACCTCAAACAAGGTTGAAATGAAACAAAAACGGATTTCCGAAATTTCGTTTTTTTTTTCAAATATCTCGAAAACTCATCATGTGCTTATGCAACTTTACCCCCATTTAAGCTATTTCGAATCTCTTATCGTTTCCGAGATCCCTGTAGCGAATTTGTAACAACCTGCATACTTTACGAATCAATTAAAAATTTACAATTTTTAACTAAAGATCTGTTTTCAATCAAAATTACCTCTTGTGTGAATTTTGGGATACGTTTTATTTCTAAATAAGATATATCGTTACAAAAATCAAAATTCAAAAATTTTTGGATGACGGGGAAGATTTCCTTTGAACAAATCTAGATATCGGAACATGGTTTTAGGTGTTCAATTTAACTCTAAGATCACTTTCGACTGATATCCTAGATTTGCCGAATTCAGCCCGCCCTGTATAAAACAAAATATTTAAATTAGAATCTAGTAATTTGCGCAACATCAGAGATGCACAAAAAATTAACAATTTCATTTATATCAAATTAATTTTCGAAAAAAGTAATGCGATCTTAGTAAATATATTTATTATTTATCAGAAACAACCTTGAAATCGATGAGTAAGGTAAATTTATAATGACTTGTAATTCGATGTTTTTCCTCAAAACAATGGAAACCAAGTAATGAGAAGCGTACTGCGGTGTAAACAATTTTTACGTTTTTATGTTTCGTTTTAATTGGTTATGCCCTTTGATTCCATTATTAATAAATGAAGTTGGTTTCTTTGGAAATTTACAATTAGAAGCGGATAATTTCAAGAATTTAATACTCAGCTATAGTATTAATAATTTATCATCATTTTTTTGGTGTGATCCATCCTAAACAAATTATTCACAACCATAATATAATTATTCACGTATAGGGTGATGTTCCATAACAACTGTAAAGACATGCAAGACATGAGTAATGACAAAATTGTATTCTACAAATTAATGCTAATAATAATATACTTCAGATTTTAAAAGGTAGAATTTTGAAAAATGCATCTAAATTGTAGTTAATTAATTTTTATTATAAATTTGGTGAAATAATAATTTTTAACTTTTTTTAGGTAAAAATGTAATTTGTATAGAAAATACAGATAAATATAATTTGTATTACGCGCTATGAACAAATTGTATTTAAAATGTATTTAACTTTACTACAATTTTGTTAAATACAGGGTTCTCCGTTTTTTCGTTCTTAACTTTGGGAAATGATAGAGCGTGAAGAAATAATAGGAGTTCAACTCTCAAAAAAATATGTTATTTTCTTTATTATCTACTAAACAAATAAATATTTTTTGTTGAAACTTGGTATACAGTAATCATAATAAAAGGTTAATATTTTGACGTGAATAACTTTTTCCGGCTATGGCCAGTGGCGTAGATATGGGATTTTGTTCTGTTTTGAACCCCCTAAACTTCAACGCCAGTGGTGAAAAGTATTTTTTCAATACAAATATTAACAACTTATTTTAATTTTATGAAAAAACTGCTCTTGATAAAATTCGCTAGGAAGCTTCGTTCTTGAGATATTTAGTCTTTTTCTAATCTAATAAATAACTGGTGACAGTTTAGTTGTTTGTTTTGAAGTTATGCTAAAAATTTCATAGCTATCCCCGCAAGAAATTACATGATTTTAGGTGATTACATAAAGAACGGTAGATAACTTAAAAAGGAAATAAGGAACCCTGATACCGTTCGAAAAAGAATAAAATTGTGTATCAGAATATAGATAAACATACAGGATGTTCCATTTAAAAATAAACGACTTATGAAGGTTTGATGTTAACTAAAATCGGCATTAAATTTCTAGCACCCTGTTTGCAATTAAGCCACTTTGAAAGTATGGATGGGAAGCTTAGGGGTATTGTTGCTATATCTTTCTTAATATAAAATATACATGGTTTGAAGCTAGTTACTGTTTCTCTCCATTTTTTTGAAAAAAAATTAAATATCTCGAAAACGGTTAATTTTAGGAATAGGAAATCTTCATAAAAGTTCACCTACACGTAGAATCCAAAATTGTAATAATATATAGGGTGTTCCATTTAAAATAAGCAAGTTAGTGGCGACTTCAGGTATAACCGGAAGTGGTACGTGGACGCCATTATTTTAGTTGAGAAGGGCATGCCCGAAAACACGGTATCCCAAATTTTCAAAATTCAAATCGAAGTAGCCTCTGAAAATTCTAATGGGCCGTCACCGTGAGACACCCTGTATAGTATACATATGAACATTATCTGTATAGTATACATATGAACATTATCATATGCATACATATCACTAATATTTTGTAGCTATTAATCTTTGGATGGATCTAGTATGGATACCAAGAACAATACTGAAAATGCCTGTATATGTATATGACAAAACAAAAGCTGACTAATCTAATAAATTCATAAGAGCCATAGACGTAACAAAGAACTTAGTGTGTATGTCAATGTCAGATCTATCTCAACAAAATGAAAAATTGAAAAACTTCTATAAATAATTTTAAATATAAACACAACATTGTGGCAAAATATGTATTAATAAATATTTTCATAATATATCATCTGCTACTAACTGCTACTACTGCATAGAAGTGGATGCAAAATGTAGAATTTAATAGAACAATATTATTAAATTTTATTTTAATAAAGGTATTACTTTATTTTATTATAAAAAGTTTTTATAAATTACTATAATTGTGACATTTTTTGGATATAATGGAGGACCATATAATTTGATATTTTTTTACAAGACATTTTTATTTTAACAAAGGTAATACACTACTTTGTGGAATTATAAGAAAATGTTTTGAAAATGATTACAATTGTGACATTTTTTTTGGATATAATGGAGGACCATACTATATGATAATCTTTTACAAGCCATTGTGCTAAATTTGTTTAAATGAGTGAGGGAAATGAACAGCTTAATTTGCTTTTAGAATTGCAACTAATACAAAATAAATAGGACTATTTGAATAATAGCAAAAAGCACAGTCGTAAAACGTGTGAATTTATATTTTCTAAATCTCTCCCCGTATAAATACGTCAATTACAGAGTTAAAAACAGTTACCATTAAATTGACAATATCAATATTGAACGACTGTATCGGAGCCGATTTCTTCTGTGGAATTAATCATCCAATGCACGCTACAAAAACGAATTCCTCTGACGAACATAAGGAAGTTATTAAAGAAAACTTGAATAATGCGCGAAATCCAAAGTTACGGAACATTAAGTGTTCAGGTAGATGTTAAAAATTATTGCTTAATATATATCGTCGAACAGATTCCATCAGTTGGGAAGTTTATTCTTCAGAGAACTTAATTAAAAAAAAAAACAAATAATTATTTAAACTTTCCTACAAAGTGTTAGGTATTTTTAATATTTAATAGAACATGGCAAAAAATTGAGTGTTAAATACTATAATAAAGTATTGCTCAGTATTTATTTATATTAACTTGCTGTTCTGTTCCTAATTTCAGGAAAAATGCTTTCAGTAAAATGCTATTACAATGTTTTTAATCGTCTGATAAAAAAATTAACGAATACTTATATTTAGTAATAAATTCGAAATTATGTAATAATAGTCGTCAAAGTCATCCACATTTGATATCATTGTCATACTCGTATATTAAATCAATATAGGATGTTTTCAAAGTGGAGTTTTATTTTTCAGGGGTTATAGCTAATGTCAAAATTATGTTTCATAAAAAATGAGATTTCTGATGTCGGTTCTTTTCATCAGATCCTGTTATTGTTATAATTTCGGGCCCACTGAACATAAATCTGAAGTTACTTTGGCGTCAACACGCCAATGCCCACCGTTTACAAGAAAATGCCTACCAAATCCTCAAAAAAAAAAAAATGGTTTAGTAGTCCGCCATGTCTACATCCCACTTACCATGATATGTTTCTTCCATTAAATCTTGGCGAATTTGTTCTCCTTCCTTTTTGCTATAACCACCTAAATTATCGGGGAATTATGACTTTTGTGATTACCCAAAAAATTTTATGTTACATTTTTTAAGTTTTGCCATGCATCCATATCTCACAAATATCCGTAACATTTTTGGTCCAAACGTTCTTTCATTAGTCTAAATTTTATGTGTAGCGCAAGAAGCAAAACCTCGGATGAATCTAGCAAAGACGCTTGAGTAGGGTTGAAAAATCCTGGATTCAGATTTCCTTCAAGTTTTTTGCTTCGTACTATCATAAGCACACACAATAGAGATATTTAGTAAATCTTATTAAATTAAAAGATTTGACAGAAAGAGGCATTTTGGCTCATAAAATACAAAAAAAATCAACACCAAATTCTCGGAAGAAAAGATTAACACCTTGTTTACAAAGTAGGAGAATATATTTTAGGAGTAAATAAATCATCGTTATTTCACAGGAAGAAAACACAGTTCAAATAAGAATTTATGAAAATAAACGACTTATACATTTGTTCCCTAATAATTTTCACACTATAAGACATAGGTACGTTTTTGTAATGAAAATTTTTCTATTTCCTATAAAAAATTGATAAAAAAGCGGTTGACTCCCCACTTAGAACCATAAATATTTTCCTCTTTTTATGCAGTATGTAACTCGGGAACGATTCCAGAGTTTCTCAATAAGTTTTGAAAATTTTGATTATTATAAATTTAAAGCGCCATTTTGCTTTATTATAAATTTAAAGCGTCATTTTGCTGATTCAATTTCTATAAAGGGTGTTAATGAACTTTTGTCAAATATTTTTGCTACATGTCCGTTATATCAGAATGAGGTTTGTGAGAACTTGTGTTGAGTAAAATGTAATTTTAAAAACTGACTTACCTCAACATTGCAAGGAGCCACCTTTTGCGAACTGCTGATTTTCATAGAAGATGTTCGATGTACTCACCATTTGCTTGCACATAAGCTTCAGCGCGACGAATCCAATTCGCTCGCACGAGTTGCAACATTGGGAGCACCCTGTACGCACTTCTTTTTATATAAAATTGAGGTTTACACCTTCTAAAGCAATTATCTGTGTGATTATCTTCGTCATTTTTATATTTTCACATTTACGGTAACTCAGTAATGACAGGTAATATGTCCGTCCTATTTTTAATTAAAAATGTAACTTCCCCGCAATTAACAGAAATGTTACGTGACGGATTACCTGAAATTTGTCGCAAAATGTGTGTTACATAAAATAACCGTCACGCATTCGGCTAAGAAAATTGCAGTAGTAAAAGTGTCATCAGATATCCATCAGCACTCGTTTAAGGTATCTAGAAATTCAAAGAAGGCTTCTTACTAAATATTTTTGATTCACATAGTTTTTTATTTAGGTAGGTATAGAGTTTTTCACAAAATTTTAAATATTTGTCTATACCTGGGATATTTGTGCGAGGGAAGGATGGTACATTATTACAAAGGTAGACCAAATTAGCCACAAGAATGTGCAATGTTGCTCTAAATTTTATTTTACATGAATTATTTGCATTTTCTTCTTGTCAATGTAGACTTGTCAGTATAAACAAATATGGCGTTGTTCAGAGATGTATCAGTTGTTCACTTCACCATAATGACTCCTATGGGGATGGCCATCCTACTACTGAGGATAATGATACGCCAATGACATGGCTACAAATTATGTGTCAGTTATCAAGACGTTGCAGATAAAGAGTTACCCTCTATGAGCAAAGTCATGTCTAGTAACTCCTCTATATTTGTTAGTTACAATTTGGGATGTGAATTATAAAATTAATTATCAATGATAATTTTGTTTGCCCCAGATCAAAAGTTTAAGAGCGGATGTAGTTTCTCCACACCAGAAAAGAGAAGCATGGTTAGCAGCATACGAACTCAGGAGTAATAGCGACTGGAGTGGTAGTCCTTATTGCAGGATTATGAAAGATCTATGTTGGAACCAACTGGGGATGCTATCCAACAAGATGGTACCAAGGCTTCACTTCCATACGCCATTTGAGACTCGAATAGAGGATCAAAGCAACTGAGAGGAGAAGTTTGATACCCTGGAAAGATGGAGCCTGGTAAGGTTTACGGACGGCTCCAAAACGGCCAGGAGGACGGGTGGAATGCAATCTAGAGCCTGGGGAGGTTTCTCAACGTATTTCAAGCAGAAAGTTTCGCGATAATGGCGTGTATAGCAGAGAATGTAAGTAGAGGTAATAATCTTATATACATATTCTCTGACAGTCAAGCAGCAATTAAGGCTTTTTAGACATACTCAAGGTAAGTTCAAAACTTGCATGGGAATGTTTACAAATGCTGATTGAACTGGCTACCACTAATACAGTTAGACTGTTGGGTGACATGACACAAAGACATTGACGGAAACGAGAAAGCGGATGAGCTTGTTAGGAAGGGATCCTAAACAGATTTTATTGGTTCGGAGTTCTTCTGTGGCACATCTTTCAGTGTGGTTAGGGAGGCTCTGGGCAAATGAAGTCAGAACATAGGAAATATTGGGCTTCGAAATCAAGGCAAAGCCATGCAAAGGAATTTATGGTGTGTTCTTTGTAGAAAAGAACGAATGAGTTGTGAGCTTGGATAAAATTCGGTTCAAGAAAGTGGCAGGACTTATAATGAGACACTGCGACTTTAGATATAATACAAACTAAGGCAAGTAAACAGGGTGAGTGCCCAGGATTTGCATGTAGTAGAATGACGTACCTGGGAAAACTCTTTTTGGAACCCAAAGCGCTGGGAGAAGTATTAAAAATCCAAAGCTATACTTGCTGAATAGAGTAGAATAATGCAACGCGGTGGTATAGGACTTGAACAGAACCTATCTACAAGAAGAAGAGAAAGAAGTCTTCGGTGGCCTTGAATCCGAGAAAAATGAACAAAGTCCCTAGGTTGACCAATTACCGCAGTCATTGTTCTTGTTTGCCCCAAAATGGTGGTATGGATGTCAATTTATTTGTAATTATAGGTATGAGAAAAGCTATTACAACTTAATTGTTGTGATACGATAGATAGATATTGGGTAATGAATTGTTCTAAATATGTGTTTAACTTTATTTTTCAAAGTTGATAATAGGGATTTTACCCTAAAATGACGATTGCAGTAATTACAAATAAGTACAACAAAATTTTTCACTAATTTTTCTCTTGAAAATCAATTGAAATTAAATTGAGCAAAAACTAAACAAATGTTTCTTTGTAGTTAAAAGTATTAATTTAAACTATTTGTTGTTATTTATTAGTTTTTAATGATATTAAGTAAATCTAGCAATGTAATATGAAGAATTTATCCCAGTAGGCTCGTAGTAAGCCGATAAATTACATTTTGAAGTTTCTTTTGATTTCGGAAAAATAAGAAGTAATGCCCTTTATTTTGTTCTAACTCACAAATCTTGACAGAAACTTCCATTTTAAAAAATGAAAACGTTTTTATTAAAAAAATGCTGAGACCAGAGAAAACGAACATAGACATTCATTGATTGACACTTCAAATTAAACAACTCCAGTCGACAAATTTCGGAACACGTTGTACATCCTTCTTGACTGGAAGAAATTTAACTGTAACAGCATAAATCGTACGCAATAAAAGCACAGAATGTCTTCGACATACATATCTGCAAGAAATTATAACACATGGTGTCTCAACCAAAAGTAATCACCCCGAATATGTTTGATGAGTAATAATTTCTTGAAAAATGTTCATTACACATTCTCATTTACTCCTCGTTAGACAGAAGTCAATGCCGTACCGTAATAAGGGGATAAAGAAAATAAACGAATATAGATAACACAAATTGCAATTATTATCTTATTACGATCTGTCAGTAAATTTTAGTGTTAGACGATAATAACGGCTGCGGAAAATATATAAATTAAAAAATTATTATATGAGTTTTACGACCGCTCAGTGAAATCTGTTTAGTTGGAGGTGCTTATTTCGGTTCGGTCCACAAAGGTGATTTAACGAAAATTAGTGTCTGATCTCAATTTGGATCTAAGAACATTAAATAAATATAAAAAAATCAATATTTCGTTATAATCTAAGGATAATTTGCACACATTGGAAACAGTCTCACTATTGTTTTTTGATGAGGGTTCAACAATGTTATTTTTAATTACAACGTCCATTATTTTTTCGTATCACCATTTTTATCGACTACTTAATTTTTTTCTTAATGAACAAATTACATATTCACACCTGTTCTTTTCTATGGATACACATCTTTTAAGAAAGAACCTTTTACATGGGTAACACTGATGTTCGGTCCATTGTTCGCTATTTGTTTCGATTTCACTGCCACAATAACGATAACCTTCATGTCATCTGACATTTTTAATCATAGATGTATGCTTTTTAAAATAAATATACTCCGCAGTTGTTAAGTGTGGCTTTGATAAATGTGTCCCATTACTTTCTGACTGTAGGAACAGACAATGTTCTAGCAGAGTTGTACGATTCTAAAAATTTTATGAATTCCATTTTCTTGTTAGGATCCATGTACACAAAAAGTTGGCGTCCGATGTAAGCAATAATCAGACACCAACGATTTCTTCTTACTGTGAGAAGCATAACCAGGATGCGGGAATTCGTGACATCTGGAAAATCTTGAAAAAAATCATTGTGCATATCTGTGTGCAAATTAAAAAGACAAAGGTTCTGTCGGACATAAGTAATAGCTACTTTTCTGAACTATAGGTTTGATTTATGTAGGAAGGTTAACTATTTCATCTAACAAAAACTGCCCTCCGTTCAGGATCTCGAAACCTTCATAGGTGCGCTGGGGCCATAATGCTTCCGAAAAATGACCTATGACACAGTTGTGGCTCAGTTTCATACAGTAGGATCCGCATCATACAAGGTCGATGTGGTAGGGTGGTATATGTTTGATGATACATTAGAATTGGAAGTTTGAAGCCTGGTTACTCCAATCTGTTTCCTACGGGTTAGGAAACAGGTTGGGAATACTTTCGATATTTCTTCGTTTCCGACCATCACCACCATCTTTTGATAGGCTTAACATTGTTTCCTTATAATTTTTCCTAATCAATCTGACGGGTTTGCTATACTTTTGCAATGCGGATGTATTCACTATCAAATTTTTAACTACCGAAATCCAATTTTCAACTGGCGCATTATTAATTAATAAATTAACTATCGTTTGATTTTCTTCGTCAGCAATTAAACCATACAACCATAAAGGTACATATGGGATACATTTCTTTAAAATTACGTTATAGTAATTATTATCTTCGTCGGCCTTGTTCTAATAGGTATGTTTTCTCTACTTCTCCTTGTATACGTTTTAAATGTTTATAAAATTTGCTTTATTGGTAAAACGTATTATTCCTCGATATCGATGAATGCGATGGTGATTGTGTTTGTTCTTCATCAATTTTGTAGAGTGCACTGCACAAATTTAATAACTCTTCCAGAGCTCTGTCGACAAAGATGCTTCGTATTAGCGATAACAGTACTATTCCCAGATGTACGAGCATGTCTCTATTAAATTGAATTCTTTCAGATATATACAACGCAATAGTTTCCTTAACAAAACTCTGATTTTCATTCTTTGATTCGTGTACTTCAGTATCCGTGGTTACTATTTTGAAGAGATGGGAGCAGCAGAGATTTACTATTATTACAATTTTTATACTAGCTTTGTTTTTATTCGTTACAAATTCGTACATAATATCCAGGTACTCTACCAAAGTTAAGTTGTCCCAGAAACGAACAACGACGTTTATTAGGGCAAAACTGAAAACCTGTAACAACTCTTTTGAATGAGGGCAATTTTTTGAACGAGACACAAATTTAGCTAACCAAATACCTATCGAGATTCTATCGTACTGGCAGTTACACATTTGTAAGACTGGATAGACTATTATTAAATCTTGACACTATGGTGCAAGTGTAATAGAAAATTCGTTCGTTTACAAATGGGGTCGGCGTATGACCGATCCCGTAGCATCCAAATGTGGTGTGATATTATCTTTTTTAAGTGAAATTTTTAACTATCCTTTATTGTATTTGTGGACAAAGATGGTTATCCTACGGATTCTACATAATTTTAATTTTCTCTTTTCATTAAACACATACCGAACTTATCCTCGTCATTGTATCCTAAGACTTACATATACCTAGTCTTTCGCAAAACAGAGTCTTATTTTACCTGCTACATTGGCTGCTATTATCAGGTCTAACGAAACCTTTCGAGCTCGTTATTTTTAGACTTGGATGCCTTCACTAATTTCAGTGTTGCTTTGGGAATTTTACGATGGCCTCCTTTCAAGTATTTCGTTGCAGACTCTAATCAAGTCAGTTTCACGAAACACATTTTAACCCCTTCAAAGTTATCCTTTGAAAAAACTTAAGCTTAAGGGGCATCAAATTTTAAAATCTTTCGATTACCAGCTGTACTTGTAAAATTTTATTTAACTTACTTTTACTCTAGGATCTTTTTAAATATAGCAGTGCAGGCAACCGATAAATTTAAGAGAGTAACCTTGGAGGGTAAGGAGATGAAACTAAACCCAAGAGTACAGCGTTAAAAATGTGCTTCCCTTAAAATCCTATTCCAACGACTTTTCAAAAAATGTTTATATTCGAAATTCATCGGGGCAGCTAATTTTAGTTAGGACACCGTGTATCAATAATTACACAGTGTTTGTTAGAAAATAATTACGAAGAAAATGCGTCGATATCTGAAAGTCTTTTCCAGTAATAACAGACCAGCGGAATAATTATTTTTTCATTAAGAGCGCGTTTTCTAAACATATGATATTAAATAAAAGTTAGCATGAGAAAGTTATTCCTGCTATTCGAGTAACGGCTGTAGTCCAGTTTGCGGTTGTAATTAAAATTTGTTTTTGCAGAACTAGAACTTACTTAACTTAAAATACGACATACATTTGCTCTAAAATTATTCTTCTCCTTTACAGCTTTTCACACTTAAGTAGTTAGAGATAATCAATATTATTGTCGCATAATTGCATAGATGTATGGGAATGTTTCGAAACGTTAGATATATTGGCCATTAAGTCGTGCTGTGCTGGTAGGGGAAAGCGGACAAATGTTGGCTAGGGACGATAGAATATATTTGAGGGTCTTTAAAATGCTTGTTAATAGACTATTCTACATAGTATTTTACAAAACAGTACTATACAGTGTGTTCATGATGAAAGGAACAAATTAATTTTGTGGAAAAAGGCTCGATTAGTATGTTTAGTTGTGGATTTTTTGACATAAGAAAATTGTATACAGGGTGTCTCAAGAAGAACATATGCAGTCATCATTGATTATTTTTAATGCAACACCCTGTATATTATGCCATTTCTGAATTATTTATGGTAAATTCTGAATACTTTTTGTAGAACATACCATATCTTTAAAATCAGCAGTTTTTGAAATGTGATATATTGAAATACACACAAGTAATTAAATAAAATGTTTAAATTGAACAACCTTGAACATTTTTTTTAAAGCCAACAAAAACAACCTGGTATGCCAAATTTTATCTTAAACAAAGCAATTTTCTTCGTATTAATCGTTTTTCATTCCTTGACCCCTAGACCATTTTGATGTAGTATTTTGTGACAATAAAAACAAACTATCACCGGCATTTAGTTTGTCAGTGTCATTTTGTCAGTTTTATGTTTCATTTTAAAATGCATTTATCTGAGAAAGAATGTATTGAAGTACTTATGATGATTGGTTTTGGAGAAAGAATGCGTACTCAACAAGAAGTGTGTAATTTATTTAACGTAATTCTTCCTGATCGAACTGCAATTACTATATCTGTCAGCAAAACTGAATTGAAATTTGCCACGTTGGAGAATTACCTAAAGGAAGACCAGCAGAAATATCAGAAGATTCTAAACTAGACGCTTTACTAGAAACTGTAAATAATCCCCATGTAGCTGTTAGGGCAATCTCCAGGAATTGTGATTTGTCATCGGGATCTGACACAAATACTCTGAAAAAATATATCATCCTTATAAGTTTCAATTGATACATGAACTATTAGAAGACGACTTTTACCGAAGAACGCAGATGAGCAGATAATTGAGATGAATAATCAAAACTTAGATTTCACTCAAAAGATTATTATTTTTTTCTGATGAGGTTACTTTTGTTTTAAATGAACACGTAAACAGACAAAACTGCAGGTACTGGGCAACGGAAAATCCTCGTTGGACATAAGTCTATCACAAACAGCATCGTCAAAAAATAAATGTTTGGACAGGTATTGTCGAAATCCGAATTCTTGGACCTTATTTTTTTGAAGAAAATGTAAAGGGGAACGCTACTTAAACTTTTCTTTATCACTATCTTTTTATTATTTCCATCATTTACGTTAGTTTGCCGGCAGGTATATAAAAAATTATTTGTGAAACAACTATAGTTTGTTTAGAAATGAAAAAGAGTAATAAAAGCTCATTATGTATGCAAATCGTAAATAAATGTGCTTATATTCTATATTTTTATATTATGTATTTTCCGTATAGATGAGGTCTACTTTTAACAAAACTTTGTGCGATCGTACTCTACTAAATTGTAGCAGGTAGCTAAAATTTAATCCCCGACAATCCGTCTTTGTTTATGCCGCTTCAATTTCTCGGTCCATTTGTCTTATAAGTAAACAATATAAAGAAAGCATTTCAAAACATGAGGCTACTTTAAGCATCATAACCGGGTTAAGAGGGTTTTTTGTAATTCAAATAAAATTATTCAATATTATTATCAAAATATTTATTTAAATTTAATGAATAGACTTTTATTCCACACAAAAATATATGTATTTTGAAAATTCAAATTATGGTGAGTAAATGTAGTGTTGTATAAATGTACAATAAAGAAAATAAAAAAGTAGGTATATTAAAATTCATCCTCTGAATATTCTGATGAATTATCTTCGTCTCCTAGATTGATAACGATAGGTTCCACAGTAACGTCAATTAAATTATCGAGTTCCCACATTTTCTCCTCTTCTTTTTGTACATGATGTATACATCTTTGCCAGTTATCTGCAGTTACTCGTTCCAAGGAATTTTTTAACAAAATTTTCACGTCACTTAATTTAAACGTCGTATTATTTCGCGCTACATCTCCTTTTACCTGCGCCCAGACTAATTCGATTGGGTTAAGTTCACAGTGATAAGGTGGTAACCGTAGTACCGTTATTTGTTGGTAGGATTTTGGTGTTTCAATGCATTAAATACATTTAATATAATAATCTTCTCATTCTGAGACAGCGCACATCTTTTCACGCGTTTAGCAGGTACGTAATCTGATAAGCTCGACATTTTACCCAAACAATATTATATCCACTGGCACAATAGTCACTAAACACAAGTCGAATTTTACTCTACTGCACTAGCACGTCTTCGTATATTCAGCTCTAAGACTGGATTGATCTGTCACAATACACTGGCTCCTGCCCTATGATGTATCCAGTAATATATACTAATGTACACCCATTACCTGTTAGCATTAGTGTTACCCGATAATTACCTGAAACGAAATATTAGCACGCCCATGGCCGGTTCTTATCTCGGGGTTTTATTACTCTCTTTCATTTCCAAACTGTTATAGTAGTGCGTCAAATGAAGCTCTATAGTTTGACAAGATAAACTAAGACAGTATGGGTGAGATATAACTTACACAAAATATGTCACATTGCTTGTTACTTAATACTTATTATCATAAGGTGTTACTTTGTACATAATGGCAAAGAGCGACCTGCTAATACGTAGGTACTATGACAGCTTGACTAATGATGCAGTAGGTGAAATAAACTTTTTATTTAATGATTTTCTGGGAAACAACTACTCTGCTGGCTATAGGCCCTGTCCACTAACAACGTATAATCAACAGATATAAACGGTTTCAAACTTATTAATTCTCATCAGTATGCCGTAGGTGAAACGGCTGATAAAGGATTCAGATATTTGGATGTGCATCTACACAAAACATGGTAGATAGCATCCAAATATGTCTATTGTTGTATGGATTACTAATGAGAACAAATGTGTTCGAAACCAGTATATGTCTGGTGGTTCTGCTGGTGAAATGAACTTGTTTAATAAATATTACGGGTGTAATACAACTCTGGATAGGACGTGACCCTTAGTGTACCTAGTTGTTTCCTTCATTATCATTACATAAGAACTATAACGCTATTACAACATCTTGTTTAGATTTAAATGATGTCGACGTACCTCGCGGTCGGTATTTCCCACATTCCCCTAATGCTTGTAATTATTTACAGTTTAGTATGCTATAAAAATATTTAATTGGAATAATACATTCTGATAGATCTGAAAATCTATTTGATCTATTAAAATGTCGATGTTATATAACATTCTTTCTCATTTCATTTGAGAGAAATTACTGACTGGGCAAAAATATAAAGCAATTTTGAAGTTGTTACATAACTTTAATAAATTTAATTGAGTAATTTAATTAAATTCTATACCTGCATATATTATTTCTATACTTCTATAGCTACATACATATAGGGCGTTACATGATGTAAAAAAATTCAAACAGAGGATAAAGTAAGTAATAATTATGAGATTTTGTTTGAATACCCGCAAATTGATGTTTTCCTGAGGATGTCGTAATAAAACTCAACGGTTAAAACATTTAAATAAATAATACGATATAAAGGGAACCAATTTTAAAATACAATAAAAAAACATGTAGGCGTCATTATAGCTTTTTTCCGGGAAAAAAATACTATTAGAAGTTTCTCTGCGAAATATTGTTCAGAAACGTGTTATAAACAAAATATCAAAAAATCAACTCGAGACTAGTTGGGAAACTTTGTTAAAACAATGGTCAAAATTATGGAAAAGTGTTTTTTTGACTCGCGTAAAAAAACTGTTATTCCCAACTAGCCTCGAGTTGATTTTTTGATATTTTGTTTATAACAGGTTTCCGAACAATATTCCGCATAGAAACTTCTAATAGTATTTTTTTCCCGAAACAGGCTCTTTCATGTCTATAATGACTGGGCTAATGCACTAATTAAACATATTAAAAATTGACCAAACAATTAATTAAAGAAACAGTATGTGTTCTCAAGATCAACATCAACTATGTTATTAAAATGAAATATATATTTTTTTGTAGTTTTGAATTCTATTTTCTCTTTTAGATGAAACAAAATATAACAATGATTTAAATATTAGCAGGTTTTTAAGCAATTTTAGTTTTTTATTGTATATTTTAATAAATGCAGGACTGTCTTTAAGGATACATATACATATACAGTATACACTGAATAATAATATGCCGCCCCTTCTCCCACACAAGTCTCTGACTTCTGGCTTAGTTCTACGATTCAAATGAGGGGTAGAAATATTTTTATTATTATTATCTCAGGAAATTGGTGATACCGGATTCAGGTAAAAATCAATAAATGGTTAACGTACAGTGTTCAAAAATTATTCGCCGACTTTCCACACCGTACATTTATAAATAGTTCTATCATCTCTGTATCAATATTTTATATATCTTATTGATACGGGGTGTCTCACCACGAACTCCATCGATGGATATATACCTATTATTGCAGTTTCGGAAAGAACATTTATAACGTTATATTTACGTAGTTAAAACACTGTGCTTATTACGTCACAAATGAATCTAAACATGTCTACTGAACAAGTAGCACAGTTTTCTACTCACGCGCGGTAACACCACATCGGGTGATCATATGATTAACCTAATCGGTTGAGGTCATCTAAATTCACATTTTTATTCATATATTTACATCAAATATAGTGACAACACATAAAGGATTAAGAACAATACATTTTAAAATGTATAATTACAACGTAAGAGGTAATGATACATCTCAAAAAGAAAATATACTCTCAAATGTATAATTCTACTCAATATATGAGAATTTCCAAAATTTTTATGAGTGTACAGATGTATACTTTCTAGGCTGAACTTTGTAACGCTATTTTTTTGCAAAATATTTCAATTAGAGTGCTGTAACTGAAACCATATTTTTACCATCAATTTTAAGGACCTTCTTTATTCATTTGTGATTTGAAGCGTTAAAGTTTGGGCAATCATTTTAATTACACCCCGTATAATAAAAACTTAATCCTTTTCTTGGTTTGCTTATTATCGTGTTTTGTTGGCTGAGTTAAGTTTCTAAATATTCAACAAATGTGTTTATTGTTTACATATAAAACGTGGTGAATTATTTTGATCAAACCAAAGTACTTGACGTAAAACTAATGTATTTTAATACATTTAAGGAACACTTTCAAAATAATTTAAACGTTTTTGTTATTCACTTCACGCAAAAAAATTATGTTTTTCAACCGTCCTTCGAGTTGTTTCTAATTTACCAAATGACTTGCTTCTAAACTCTCATTGTTAAATGAAATTGCATATAAAGTAATAATATGCAGTGTGTGGCTTATGCAATGCTGACCTTTCGGTTTACCTTGTCTGGTCTCTGAATAATTTTATAATCAAGTTTTCTTTAAATATTCTTGGTTTTCTGATCACGCATATTGTAAATAAATATAATAATTACATAACAGGAAAAAATTGTTGGATTAAAGAGAGTTTTGCATCTAACAAATTTCAATCCAATAAATTGTCCCAGAAATGCCACAACACGTTAGTGTCGTTCAGATTTAAAACGTTAAAAAATAATAGCAAAAGCTCTTTTCGTATGCTGCCTGCGGTTTTATTTAAACATGAGGATCTCATCAATAAGTTTGAAGATTTTGCAGATATGATCCTATATAGGTCTGATGATTTTGTTAACAAAGACGATTTCTTGCTGAGAGTTATGATTTTATAAGTTTCGTGTGTTCCTATACTATTATAAATAAAGAACAAGAAGTACAATGTTTATTTTTTCAAAACAAACGACAATGCTTTTTACAATTAATAAAAACTAGAATAACATATTATTTTTTTGATATTCGTTATTTATCTACCATAAACTAGGCAATAAACCTAAAAAATACAAATGTGGATACACATGTCCGCGAGTGACCTATTTTAAGTATTACGTCACAAAGAACAAACGCGGGACGCATTAGGGTTCCAGGAAAGGTCCACGACAGATTGGCGCTAGGACCAGATAATATACAAGCGAGCGACTCCATATCAGGACTCTCCAGCGAACGCTCGCCCCGACAACACTTCTTCTTCACTAACTTTGTTTTCAATAAAAATACTTTTATTTTACCGTTAAGAGAGAGTTTCATTTTGCTGCACACCGAAAGCAACCCTCACAAATAAAATAAAAATACATTATTTGTGTGAGATCGACTGTCAATTTAAATATTAAAGTGTACATGACAAACCAAACAAGATATACATTGTAGCTTAAATCAGAAAAAAGTTACGCCTTTTAAGGGACATTGAAATAAACCAAACAGATCAAAGATATCTGCTGCCGCTCCTGAAATATTGTGAAAAAACTGAAAGTAGCGATTTTAGAAAATGCCATCTAGCGTCCTTATTTCACAAGAGAAAGAGCTGAAATTGGTACTAGGGAATAATGAAAATAAGAGCAACCATTTTAGTCGACAGAAAATTTCTACGGCCACTAATTTCAGTTATGCAACATTTAATTGTTTTTCTTTCTTATGGGCGCCATATTGGATCTTGAGAGTAACAGATAGGTAGAGAATAAAATTACGAACACATCAATGTAAAACACTACTATTTTACTGTATATACAGGGTGTTCCGCGAGTAACTGTACATAGTTTAGTGGGAGACAGAAGACAGCTGATTCTAAAACGTCTTCATATGTACCCACTGAAGTCGTTCATTACATATACAGGGTGAGTACGGAGAATCGCACGAAACTCCAGGATTGGATTCTATAAGACAAAATGAAAAGAAAAACTCAATTGTTGTTATGCAATTTTCATTCGTTTTCAAGCTATAACGTAAATTTCAATAAAAAAATGTAATGATATTCTATTAATCATAGCGTTCTTTGATTACATATATGTTCAAAAACATCACCATTGACCTCTAAACACTTTCTCCTTCGTCTACGAAGGGCGTTTGTAGCTCTCCTGATTGCTATATGTCTTTCTTTAATACCTAAATGCTGCAGTATTGATGAAACGTCGAATTAATGTCTCGCGAGTATTCACTCTATACGGTCGAAATTATAGAGAGTGATTCAGACATAATATAAAAACACTATTACCATAATGCGTATAAAATATAAAATTATTTTTATACAGTTCAATATTATTTATCTTTGTGCCGCTCGCTACGCACATCGATAGAATCTATAATCGTCTATAGACTGAGTTACACTGAACGTCGATCTATATTCTATCTCTGTCTTTTGCACTTGGTAGGGAATAGGGAAATGTTTTTTTATGGGTGTAAACGGACTTGATTTACCAGTCCTGAGAAACGTCATAGCATAAGCGTAGACGAGGGGTCTAATTCCATGGCTATAATAAATTTATAAATTAAAAAAACACAACTGGGACGTTTTAAAATGCTGTAATAATTAAAATGGATCAAAATGCCGAATATAGCAAACCGTAGAAAATATTAGATGCTATGTTTTATTATATTTTTTCAATATTTTCTATATCTTGTTGCCTTTTACGTAGACACGCCAATGGATTTTCGTTTCCGGCACGCTTCATCCCCTTACTAGTCCAAAAGCTAGCGATGAGTCACTCTCTATAATTTCGACCGCGGAGTATAACTTTGTACACATCATTTTTTATGTTAATTTTTACATAAGTTGCAAAAACTGAAAGCTGTGTGTGACAAAAAGAGTACGAGTAAAGTCAATCAACCAGAAGAAACATAATTAGAAGAGGAGAACATCAGTCTCTCAGAAAATTTTCATGTAATAACTTGGAAGCGATTTGTCATTATTTTAACACTTAGATGTTTGTTATAAGTTTACAAATTTAACAATAAAGTTGAATTTCCGATAATTAACTTTAACTCATACAGAGTATAAAATAGTTGGAAAATTTAATATTATTTTATGATTAATATTAGATGTTCTAAAACGAGTACGTAATACTTTAATAACAGTTATAGATATCATTTCACACATAATATAACCCAGTTATACAATAATGTAATAAAGAGTATGGTTTTATAGTCACTATACAGTTGTTTTAGCAATTCGAATTTTATATCTAATTTTCACTTGTTTAGTACATGCCCATATATAATACACAATATTCCTATAATACCGTTTATAATTATAATAATGAATAACGCGCATCTCTTTCAGTGAATTTTTTTAATGGTCCTGAGTGCTGTCTGAAAAATATGTATATGGCGTTTGTCAGGGTGATAATAGTATATTATTCAACGAGCGTATAATGATGGGTATTATTCACGAGGTGAAGTTTACGGCCACGAGCCGCAGGCGAGTGGCCTAAATCACCGAGTGAATAATACCCATTATACGGGAGTAGAATACTATACTTTATCCACGACTACTAAATATTTTTGTTGAAGTTTTTTTTGAAATGTTTCGAAAAACATGGTATGTTAAGAAACAGATATACGACTCGCACAAATGAAGTCGCTGATGGCTCAGTGTAGATGCTCTTTCCCTTCCAACCGCGGGTCCCGGGTTCGAATCCGGTCTTGGAAAATTCACTTTTTTTAATTTTTTTTTATATGTACAGCACTGAATTGAAAATATTTAGTGGTTTACACGATAAAATTTTAAAAACGGATTGTTTGTAGCAGAACAATATAATATTATAGCTAAATTAAGGAAGCATCTGACAGTAGTGATTAATGACTCATTAATCACTGCCGTGATTAATGGGTATTATTAAGGTCGAGCAAACAGACGTATAATGGGTACATTATACAATAGTCGTGGATAAAGGTTATTTTTCGAAAATTGTCATCAAAAGTCGATATTTTCGTTAAATTTCCAGTTGACAAAGTGAGTTTTTTTGTCACATAGCTGCAAAATATTTTTATGTTCTAGAACGTCAAAGTCTTTTTCATTCTAGAACATAAAACAAATGTCAAAATAATTTGTCATTTTTTCTAAACTTATTTATGATTTTATTAGTTAAATACTATATACTTTTTATGTAATAAATTACATATTTCAATACAAAATAATAACTATTATAAACAGGACGATTGTAATTAATTTTGCACTACATGTAAATAGAAAGTGCCGATATTGCAGTGAGTTAAATTTACGCCAGATCCAGTGCTGTCAGTTATCGAAGCTGATGCTATAATTGTTTAAGTTTACTGAGCACGTTGTATTATTGGCAAGATCCGTAGGCTCTGCTGAAGATGGTAACACTTTATTTGCGATTGAAATTTTATTTTGTATAGAATCTTCTATATATGTTTCCGCTACTGTACTAGAACGCCACCCCCCATGTCGTTTAATGGTGCTAATATCGGCCCCTGTGTAGGCTAACAGAGTGACGGAAGAACGTTTACATCAGTGCCCTGTATAAATTTTCGGATGAGGCAAATTATGATAAGTTGCTATTTGTTTTGGTACATTCCTTATTTTGTTGACGCCAACCACTTGGTTGACACATTTTTCCCGGACACAAAAAATCTTCGACTTGTAGTAACTGCCGGACTTAAAGCTCATTTTTTCTGGACTTGAAATCACAAAACATCTCGGAGTATGAGTTTTGGAATCGGTAATTCTTAAAATAATAAAGTGAATCCTTATCGATAATTATCTTTAGTAGCTCATCTCTTCTCACAGCTCCACAAACACCAATTATTATCGAATGACCTGAAAGGTTGTCCAAAATTAGTTAAATCGATCGATCCATATTAATTTAAGGCATGATGACAGAAACCAAGAATCACTAAAATTATGTATTTATCTAATGAAATATTATTCATGGGTTATAAAAAACGTATTTATTTTTATATTATAAGCGAGATTGATAATATTTTTGATAAAATAAAACTGCAAAATACAGTAAACCTCGATGATTGGTTGAACACCAATCAGAGCGAATTACGTCAATTTGTGTCATTTGTACTTCGACAATATCCGTAGTATTTATCTTCGTTTAAATATTTTGTGTTTCCCAACTATCAGTTGCTTAGTTTTGTGTTACCAAAACCATAATCAGGAAACNTACATGTCAAATAAATTAATTATAAATGACAAAATTTTTTCTTCACATTTTTAATAATTTTCTAACCATGAGATAGTTCTTTGAAAAAATTTATTTGATAGTGGATTGCGAAACTCTTGCATTTTCGAATGCATCGCATCTAGCATCAAAAATAACTAGATTCAACTGAAAAAGTTGCAAGTCAACACTAAAGATTTTTTATTCTAAATTGCCAGGTTTCGCTTTTATAGTTAAGAACAGAGAGTTTTTTGAGAACACCAACGAGTAAAAAAATCATTGGGTAATAATAAAGCAACTTTCCAATTGTGTATCAAACAACAATTTCCCGAAAACAGCTTCGAAATATTATTAAAATTGACGAAAAAGACAGTAATATTTTTTACATTTACGATTAATTAATTTGGTGTGTGTACCAGTAATATGTACAAATAAGATTTTAGTATACCATAGGGAAGTTATTATAAACACCAAACAGAGTATCAATAGTCGTCATATTTATTATACTCGTACCTACCACGTTGAAAAAGTATGCAAATATTATAATATAAAAAAATGATGTTAAAATATTAAGACTAAAATAGTAAGTATAAATGAGGTAGAAAGAGCAGTGGTATCTTCAAGTGATAAAGAATATTTGCCTTGAAGTATTGAAATGACTTCAAAAATTGGACACTGAAGAGAAAATTTGGAAAACATCTGGAAATGTGTTGCTGGCAATATCAGTAGTCTGTGGTGGGGTTAGATATCTTTTGCATATCTAGATGTCTGGTATCGAAGAACACTGACTTTTGAAAAGGTTGTTTTAAGAATTTTTTCAATTTGTTGACTTCGACAAATAAATGTTCGATTTAACTATTGAATTTCTTATAAAAATATATGTATATTTTCTTACCAAAACTTAGTTTGTGGTAATATTAATAACAAACGGGAAAGTGGTTTGAAATTGGAAAAGATGAGTACCAAGTAAAGGTTTTTCTTTGTCACAAATAACCCGATCTCTCGGCGTAAGAAAAATAATTGCATTATTTGTTTATATTGAAAAATGCTAATTGTCTTATCGATGCGGATCAAACAATTGTAAATAATACAAATAGCGTATTAATATACAGCCCTGACTCGATTTCAGAGAACGTACTTTGGCGGGACCTGCCATAAGCGGTTGCCACCTCCGGCCACTTTTACAAATTGTGTGACAAATTAGACAAATCACAGCCTTTGTCTGGCGAGTACCGGCGAAATTAGACAAACTTCCAGTTTTATGTAGGTCGATTTGCCGCACAAACAGTGGCGGTGCGATTGGGCGAGAACTCAACCAAAGTTAGGTACTCTCGCGCAACCAATTGCCCAAACTTTTAAAAGCAATAAGAAAAAGAATAAAGAATATGTTCGAATTTCAAAAACTATAAGATGCAACTCTAAACGATGTGAGTTCTAAATGGTCAAGAAAGCTGTTAGATAATTTTTTTTATTCCATAACTGTACGCAAGAATAAACGTGTATCAAGCCCAAATTAGTAGTTCTTGGAAATAATCATTTAATTTAATCGTTCTCGTTTATGTTAAAAAATCTTTTTAAAAGTACATTCAAAGAAAATAATTTTTCTTATAAATTATAATGAGTATTTATTTAATTCCAGCTTATAGTTAAAGAAAAATTATCACAGTTATGTAGACAATCAAGTTAAAAGGGTGGAAAATCATTCATCATCATTATAGAGAAGGTAATTGATATCTAAATAATTAGATATATCATTAATAATAACGTTGAATAGTATGGGCCCAAGAACAGACCCCTGTGGGACTTCGCCCGTTAAGTAGAACATACTGAAATCTATTGGACAAATATCGCGTGTCCCAAAATTCATACAAGATTTGAATTTTGCGCCAGTTGTGAGATAAAATGTTGCCAACGACAAAAAAGACAGGCTCTGACAGTTCAGGGTTATTAAAAATAGAGCGAACATTTCGAGAAGCTCTCTGCAGCATATTCTCACGAAATATTTGCATCTTCAGGCTTACAAAGTCCGATTGACTCAAGAACTGAAGCCTACTGACCACCTAGAGCGAAGAGAGTTCGTTTTCATTTTCATCTTGATGGCTTGGGGTCCAGAAAATCCGCAAAAGAAACAAATGCATCCACAATGTGTCACTGTTTGGTGCTGATTTTGAGCTGGAGGCATCATCGAAAATGCGGATAACCTTTATGATTCAAATAATTTTAACAGGGAATTCGAGAGGTCAAATTTATTAAGATTTGACAGTAATATTTCATGGTCAGGTCTGTCGAATGTATTCGAAAAGTCAATGTAGATAACATCTGTGCAATGGATTAGCTACAACCTACGTTAACTGTTAAGTCCTCACTGATGTACTGAAATTTTGCTAATGACATAGTAAATGAGAAGTAAATTCTCAGACAGTTTACTGCAATTACATAAAATAGAGATTGGGTGCAAATTACATATATCCTTTAACTTTTTAACCAGAAGCGTTAATTATATTATCGGGATTATATAATAGTCCAGGCGATAGATCATTCGAGGCGTTTGTATTTGAAGTAATCTATTTTGTTATACAGAAAAATCCCAAATATTATGTAAAATAAGAATCCGAGTTTGCCCATTCCAAAAAGCCATTACTAAATTCAGGGGAACAACAAATATATAAAAAGAAGGAAAAATTACCCGTTTTTCGACATATTTTTCCGTGTTTTCCTTTATTGTTTGTTTATTTGACGATTTTCTATAAAGTTACAACTGCGAATAAAAAAGTTAAATTTGCATTAACAATGGGAAAAAATAGAAGAAAATCGTATGTATATTTGGAGCAATTTTTAAAATAAGTAAATATTTATAAACATTGTGAACAAATAGTAAAACATATGTCAATTCTACAATAAAAATTTTGCAACGATCAATAGCGTGGTTTTCGATTGTTAATTAAGAAAATTTCAAAAAGTTTATCGCGTACCGAGGGTTTAAATGAATGTTTAGAAAGGGCACACAATTTTGTGAGATACTCGTTTTCATAAACAATGATCAATACTACAAATACCTATTTTTACACTTTTATAGGTATTTAGAATTTTAAAAAATATTTTACTCTATAAACAATTATTTATTGCCCAGGGAATTTTCTATGCAATCGACCAAATCTTGCATATCTACATAAAAACTACGTCGTAACCCCTTGCTTTTTAGCCAAATATGACAGCATTCTAGTGTAGATTCTGAGATATAGAAGCGTACACTGCAAAAAATGTAAACCTTGAAAAACGTAAAATTACGGCACGAATCATTGGCAATTCTGTTACCTATGATTCGTGCCTGAATATTACTAAGCTTATATAAATTTACAAAAAAGTTGTAAATTCACATCGTAATTTTAAATAGATCCATACATATATTACTGCGTGATTTTACATATATAATGTTACAATTTTAATAAGTACTAATTTAATTTTACCTGGTAAAACTGTAATTTTACTTTGTAAAATTGTAATTTTACTCTGTAAAATTGTAATTTTACTCTGTAAAATTGTAATTTTACTCTGTAAAATTGTAATTTTACATTGTAAAATATTAATGTTATCATGTAAGATTGTATTTCTACAAATTAAAATTGAATTTTAATATGTAAAATATTTGTTTTACACACTATTTTTACAATGGTGTTGTAAAACTATTTTGTGTTTTTTAGGTTCACACAGTAAAATTGTATTATTTAGGCCCGGTACTTTGAGTCTCGGTTAAAGCAGGATTAACTCATCAGACTGATTAGACTTTACATATACTGATTATAAATCACAGTCTAATCGCTTGATTAGTTAATCAAACCTTAGTGATATTTTTACACCTACATGTAGAAATGCAGTGTATTTTCACTAAATAATGCATATGGTGTAAGTTGAAAATTTTACGTAGATATAATTTAGAATAATGTAACATTTAAGTTTCATACTACAAAATTATAATACATACCTTTTTTTATTTTTTCGTAAAGGTGTCAAACTAACTTAAATCAATTCCCATCAATGTAATTTTGTGCAGAAAAATTCAAAAGTGAGCTGTGCGCTGGCTAAACTTTTGTTATTAATTAACAGTTAATAAGTTTTAATACACACATTTCACATAAAATGTCACTAACAGCAATGCTATTGTACATAAATATTAAATAATAAAGTACTTATTGTTAACTTCAAATTTAAACTTCGTTAATAGGTATAAATTTATTAAATTCCAGTAGGATATGCTATTTAACTCCGTAGCGCTGGATTTAAGTAAAGTAAAGTAAAGTTTAAGTAAAGTAGTTCTGAAAGTTTTTGTTAAAATAATGTTTATTGTGGACAACTTTGACTATCTGTTATCCGAAATTAAATTTAATCAAAAAGCAAAAAATATAATGTAATGTAACCTCCAAGTCAGCCGAGCTAACCCAAACATATTAGAATTGGACCTCTTAAAAAAGTTATTAAGTTAGTTTAAATATTAAGAATAAGTATATCATTAAGAATGGGCAATCTCTAAACAGGAGTTACTACACACCAAAATGTGTTCTGATTTACTGAAGTAACAGAGAGTAATACCTGTACAGATAGCGGCAAATTCAGCATCAAATTCGTAATTCTCGTGCCAAAAAACATAAAATCACCAATTTTCGAGTTGATTCTGCTGAAAATTTCAAAATTATTGAGAAATTTGAAATTAAAATTCCAACTTTGTTGTTGGTCCAGTTTAGAGATTGCCCATTCTCAATGAATGACCCTGTATATGAGTATCAAATCAATGGTTAAGAATTCTTAATATTGTTAAATTTTAACTAGCCACTTTTTGGTACACATTATCAAGTCAATAAAATCGTTAATTGTTAACAATTAAGACATTGCTTTTTTAATTAAGAGTTGCCTACAGTAATCCATATCTTTTCGAGGAAAAGAACTTTTTTCGTATAAAATAAACACGAATAAAACATAGTTTCATAACTCCTAGTCTAAACTACAAAATAAACTATTTATTTTATTGTAAAGGTATTACACTATAATCCTACAATTATGTACTAATGTTTAAGAGTAAATTTTGTAATTAGGAAAGTTATTTAATAATTTCATTATATCAGGCATGTGTATTTGCGTAGATTATTGTTATTTTAGATAGCTTCTGATTCCATCCTTGTCTGTGGAATTATTTCTTTACCATATCCAGCATCCAGCTTATTATCAGTTATTATCAAAGAACTATTTCATACTATATGAATTGATTAGAATTAGCTTAATACCCTTAGAATGAAGAAAAAACTAATAATGAAATAGATGTGAGTAAAATATTGTGGAAGTAATTCAATGCTGGTCGAGGCAGAGTGGTTATTTCTCATCATATTATTAATATTTATACCTAATAATAATGTTATGACAAAGTAAACTACTTCCACACATATTTATTAAAATTATAAATTAGTTTAAATATCTTACCTTTATCTTTTTTAAGAAAGATCACTAATTATAAGTATAACGCACAATATACGCACAACTCACTACTACAACTACACAGCGTGGTCTGTCTGACCAATTGCATCATTGCTAGTCTAGACGCGCTGTTGTTTCTACATTAAATCTTCTGTAAATATACTTACCCTTTAATGTAAAATCACATAACCAAATGAAATATACATTTTTATTGTAAAATTTTTTAACTGTGGTAATAGCACGGTGTAAATTTACCGAAATTGAGATTATAAAGTAAAAACACATAACTTTCTTAGTAAAATATAAATATTTTTGTTATTACGAAGAATATTTAATTTTACTTTACATATTATGTAATACTGTAGTGTAAATTAACAAATGTATTGGATTTTTACCCCAATTTTTAAGAGTGTAAAGTTAATAATAATTTATAGCTTACGTAATGTAAAGGCGAGAAAAAAAATGTTTTTATAGCTAACTACAAGTACTTTCAATATCCGTTTAGTCCATTTTCGGCAGATAAAAACTTAATGAAAGAAAAATCAAGAAAGGTACCGCGATCACTGGAATTTCTCGGCAGAGCGGGAGTGGGGATGACTGCCGCGCGCCCGCATTTGTTTCAAAATGCGTAGCACTTATCAAGACGATTTTTTTTTGTTTGATATAGCAAAACAAGAGGAATTTTTGATATATTTTTTGTTAATATCATACTATCTTAGAGTTAGATGAAACCTCACTTTTTGACATAGACTTTTTCGACAGCATACCTATAAGGTTCTTAGATTTTTCTTCCTTTCCTAGTTTCAATCGTTTCTACATCCTAGCATATAGTTTTTTTAAATGTTTTGTAATTTCAGTATGTTTCTTTGGTTTGAGATAATACGATTAATAAATAGCTTTTTTATGTTTTTAATTAAAAATGTAAGTACCTACTGCATTTTATAGTACCTATTTGAAAGAACTGTTACATTAAATTCTACCATATTTTATTTTATTAACTGTGTTGCTATTAAAAGTAAAATACCTGAATATTTAATGTATAATATATTTTAGGCTTAGATGAATTGTTGTATAGCACGTGATTTGAATATGGCAAAATGGCAGAATTCGTTGAAGTATAAAGTATATTATTTACTTAATATCCTTATAAAAATTAAAAAAAGACAACTTTCTCTAGCAATACAATTAATAAAATAAAATATGGTAGAATTGAATGTAACAGTTCTTTTCAATACTTTAAAATGGAGTACTTACATGTAATGTTGATATTGTAACATTCAATAATATTCTAGACACAATTTACGCATTAACTGTTAATTTTCTAAGCACGGCAAATAGAGTACTGATCACATTCTTCAAAGAAATAATTCACTTATTGTTTTTAAATACGTAAAAGGACCTTCTTACTTGTCAACATAACTAAAACACGATGAAATTACAAAAGAAAACGTGAAAAGTCAATAAAAATATATTTTTGGGGTATGACGATGACTTTCACAAACTTTGCTTACACCATTCGAAAGAGCAGAAAAATATAAGTTGGTTTATAAAAAAAGCATACCGGTAGCTGCTTTCTAAGTGCCACAATCCATTTGTTAAGTAAGAATTTTGAGAATCCGAGCGCAGCATGGGCACTATGATGTCACAGCGCTCCCCTCTCATGGCTAGCGCTCAGCCGCGTGGATCACGCTGTTTTTAACGAACTGGTCACTTCTTGAACGAATCCATTAAAAAAAAAATGCGTATGAAGCAGTCTACTACTACTACTGCAGTATAAAATAAAATCTACTTTACAACGAGCCCAAGTTTATTACAAAATATTAAATATAACAGTCAAAATACTGTTTAAAAAAATTTTCTCGGCTACTATTGGTCGGATCAAGACGTTCTTTTTTTCTTAATTCTTGTTTTTTTTTTGTTTGATGCAATTGATTTGAAATCTGTATATTAAAAAATCGCCGAGAACCATAGTTACTGTTTTTTTCGCTTTTTTTGTAATAACTTTTTTATTTTGCAACTTAAAAATCTGAAATTTACACAGACGCGAGATAATGTAATTACCTTTCGATCCTTTCTTACCGAATATCGATATCTTAACTTGGGCAGAAGATATACATTTTCGCGTTTTCGACTTTATAATTTTGCATTAGGCCGCCATTTTGAAACTGGGGGTCCGGATTGCGGGTATTTGTTGAGGACCCCAACAGTTATCTTTTCCTGTTGTTTCATCCAATTCCAGTGAAATTCGTTCGTTTTAGTTACTTCTGAAAATTTTGCACATTTTTTTTCACCGCTAATTTTGCAGTGTAAAAAAAAATTGCGAGTTTTCGCAAACGACTATCCTTGTAGTAAATTTTCTCAGGAACAAAATTGATATGTATACTTCATGAAAAACTGCAAAAGAGCGTTTTTTTTCTTTTGTTATAAAACAATATGATGCTCGACCTCTGCAAATACACAAATTTAGGTTTTATTCTGTGTATTTTTTTACTTAATTTTAAGCCCATAAAATGCGAGGTAGGCGCGATTTAAAAAAAAAACTAATTCGCCCTGACTATTATATTTGTTAATTTAAATAACTGCTTTATTGACAGAAAAAAATTACAAAATGGTTTGTAAAATCCAACTCGACCCTTCCAAAAATGATTAAATATCTGCCAACAGTTCTGTCAAATTTTCATACCAGTTTCCGCCCAACTGTAAAATAACACCAGCGCCGCCACTGCGCGCAAACATTTGCCCCGAATGATGGCATCACCTTGTGCTAAAAAATTCCCATCGATTGTATTAATCGTACCGTGTGTGTTCAAAATCCGATTCGCCTTGGAAGTGATCTGGCTCCGTTGCAATGCGTCTTGTGGTCATTTTGGTCGGCCGAATCACCTTGAATTTATCACAGCATTTTTTTGTTTGTTTGGTGTTAATCGGATTTTTAATGGTCATTTGAGCATCGGTAGTTTCATGGGACAGTTTATCGAGACTAATCGGACAAGAGCTTTGATTTTATGACGGTGCGGTGGTTCAAGATTGTATCTAAGGGTTCCGCCACATTTAACGGCGCAAAAGCGTCAGGCGTGTAGCAAACAACCTAGCGATTTACTTAAAATACGATTTCCAATTTTTTTGTATTTAAAAAATGCGTTACGTGGCTTTAGAAAATCACTACATATTATAAAACAAAGTCCTCCGCCGCGTCTGTCTGTCTGTCTGGTCGCGATAAACTCAAAAACTACTGCACCGATTTTCATGCTGTTTTCACCAATGGATAGAGTGGTTCTCGAGGAAGGTTTTAGTATATAAATTGTTATGTTTTTATATACATTAACGATATTTGTTGGATGTGTCGGAAAAAAATAAGTCGTCTGGGAGTTTTCAACGAAAACGCTGCCTAAACCCTTTGAGATATAACAAAATAATGTATGGTGGAATTGTGTATCTTATATAGGTCTACAGAAAAGTCCGTGATGGCATATGTCTATCTCTTAAGGATAACATACTATATCCATTTTAATACTTTAAAAAATTGGCAATTATAAAGCGGTAATGTAAAAGCTATTTACACAAATACGGTATTAATCCTTATCATTTTAAATATGTTAGTTGGCTTGAGCATTTCATGAAGATTATTTTTTCCCTTTACACCATGCAAATTAAATGAATATCTTAGGAGATATAGCAAAATCAAAATAATGCGCAACAAAATTAATTTCGTGTCGCCGTGATTCGACCGGGCCGCGCGGGCGCCCCGTGACCCCGCGCTTCGCGTCCGAGCCGGGGGGTCCGAAAGTTTATGTAGTGTATCAATGTATGGTGGAATTGTGTATCTTATATATGTCTACAGAAAAGTCCGTGATGGCATATGTCTATATCTTAAAGATAACATACTACCTATATCCATTTTAATACTTTAAAAAATTGGCAATTATAAAGCGGTAATGTAAAAGCTATTTACACAAATACGGTATTAATCCTTATCATTTTAAATAATAGAGGCTTTAATCATTTCATGCACATTATTTTACTCTTTTACATCATATAATTTAAATGAAAATCTTAGGAGTAGTTGCAAAAAAATTACGGATGCGAGAATAAAATTCAAGCGCCTCGTTTTGCTTGATGCGATCGCCGACCCTCCCTCTGCATCATCTTGCCTACTGTTTAGCTAATAAGCCGAACGATAACGCGCGCGTGATCCTTTAATAAACTGACTTGGAGCGAATGAAGGTGGCGACTGACGACTGTGTTTTCTTTCTGGGTGTTGTTGGAAAGTTATAATTACGTTCGATATTTTAAGGTCACATTTTTGTTTTGTATTTGTTGTCTTTAGGTAGTCGGAACATACATAGGTACTTGCAAACATACTTTGAAAGATTTTTGAAAAATTTGAATTTTTTTTCAAAATTTTGAAAAAAAAAATTGTATTTGCACTATTTCTTTTGATTATATTCTATTTCCTCTCGATATTTCAAAACTAGAATCTTCAAGCTTCAAGATACTTTTTCTTTTTCTCGATAGTACCATTATTCACGAAGTTACAGCCTTTTAAAAATTACTAAAAAAATTGCAAATTTTTCTGCTCCCTTATTTTTTTTGATGAGTTTATAATATGAGAATTAAACAAAATAGTTCCAGTATACATATGGAATGTCCGTGAAAAATCCAAATTATCATTAGTGGACGCCTGGACAGAAGGTTTTCAAAGAAAAATTTATAGAAAGTACGTTTTCTTGTGAAGGAAGGATATCCGGAGGGTGTTTCATGGGGAACTATAGGAAATACCTTCTCTGTTGTAAAAGTTTTTAATGATCAGAGCCAACAAGGTCGTCTTGTAGATTTTTTTCGAGTAATTGCCAGATGTAGGTCGTTAAATGAACGTAATGCAGATATATGTGTATGTTGTAAGGTAAATAACAAACAAAACAATTATTTATGGAATATGCTTGTAAATTAACATTTTCGTTATAATAGGAATTTTGCTCTGAGAGTGAAAAAAATATTTAACGCGCGAGTTGTAGGTATTGTAGGTTTTTTTCTGTTACCATAAACTATTTCTTATATACAGGGTGAGTTATTAATAATGGTACACAGCTTAATGGCATATTGTTAACGTTAAAATATAGTGATTGAGCCAGACATGCCTTAATCAATTATTGCTCCTTTTCGTTCTACAGGGTGTTAAATTTGAAAAAATATTTTCCTTTTTTATCCTGATTTTAAGTATGTATGGACCGATTGTTTTGAAAATTTGTAGTTTTACGTTTTTTGAGGAGGCAAATACGAATATGCAAACAGTCTAGAGGGCGTTAGTTATATTGTCCTATCAATGTAAAAATCTGTCTAACTTTTTGTATTTTACAATTTTGAATTTTTTAACTACAAATTATTGAACTACGTTCAATTCTAAATAAAAAAGGTATACTAGTTACAAATCGATAAACTAAACCGTTTTCGAGATACAGACGTTTTAAGTTTTTGAGATTCGGCGGGAATTAAATTAGAAAATTAGCAGGTCTTAAGATACCAAGCCTGAATTAAGAATTAAGACAAACATTACAGCAATTAAAGATTTTATTATGCATATCTTAACAAACTATTAACTACCAGCAACTTCAATGCACTTTCTTAGCCTTTTATTAAGATATTCTCTTCTCTAAAAAATAACGACAAGGAAAAAACCACTTCTTAATCAAATTGAGTAGAAAACAATATGGTATTGTAGTGACAGCTGTCAATTTATTATGTCGATGCCTACTACTTTGGGAAAAATAATTTTCTAATTTAATTTCCGTCGAATCTCAAAAACTTAAAATGTCTGTATCTCGAAAATAGTTGAGTTTATCGATTTTGTTACAAATCGATAAACTCAACTATTTTATATTTACCTTTTTTATTTAGAATTGAACGTAGTTCAACAATTTCTAGTAAAAAAATTCAAAATTGTAAAATATAAAAAGTTAGACATATTTTTACATTGACAGGACAGTACAACTAGAGCCCCCTACACGTGACCCCAACACTATTTGCATATTCGTATTTGCCACCTCAGAAAACGTAAAACTGCAAATTTTCAAAACAATCGGTCCATACATACTTCAAATATAGATAAAAGAAGAAAGTATTTTTTCAACTTTAACACCCTGTAGAACGAAAATGAGCAACTATTGATTAAGGCATATTTGGCTCAATCGCTATATTTTGACGTTAACAATTTGCCAGTAAGCTGTGTATCGTTATTAATGACTCACCCTTTATATGGTATGATATTTATAGATGGACAAATATGTACAGACTGACAGGTACATACAGACAGAAAGTTGAAAGTGCAAATAACAAATCAAGAGCTTGAGCAAAATTCAGAGATAGAAAGCAGATACATTATCATTGACTTATTAAAATTTCATCACTAGCAGTAGTCTCTTGAGATTTCAATGGTGAGTGATGTTAGTTTTGCTTTGATGATGGCCAATAAGTCCGAAACTTCAGTCTGTTTATGTTAACTGACAGTAACACGTAGGTGGCTTTCTCGTTTTATTTCAATGGTATTGCAGTCTAAAATGTTTCGCGATGACAGATTACACTAAAAAATAGTTTTTTTTACCACCTTTTTTTTTGTAAACATTTAGATTATCTCCAAAATCATGCATAATATTTATTTATAAAAAGTGCGATTGTATAGCCAATTAAAAAACACACATTTAAAAGAAATGCTGTTTTCCACGTTTTTTCAATGTTTTTTTGCAATAACTTTTAAACAATTTATCCGATTTTAATCTGTCGGGCGGCATTTTGTAGGACTTTTTATTGCGCATATTTCGTCTATTGAACACTTTTCTCTAAAATCAATAGTTTTTCCAATATATGATTTTCGACCGAAATTGTTAAAAAAAAACAATGTTGCTAATCAAAAAAAATAACTCACGAGATGAGACACCTTGTCTACAGCCTTCCCCTGCACGTTTCAACAATAAAATAGCGGACGTCAATTCATGGATTTTTTTAGTCCATTTACTGCTATAGCGCCGCGTCTAATCAACCAATCAGAGATTGGATTATCTCGAGTGTTGACACAACGGTTTATTTATTACTGTTTGTTGTAAACGAATCATTATGACTGATGACGCTAAATTGACATTTGTTCATTTTCCAGTAGCGTCCGTCGTCCGTGTCTGTTATCGTTTCAATTCATTTCTTACCATCGTTTTATTGTTTTCTATTTGTTACATTTGAATCGTACATATTTCACAGATAAACTTTTTTGACACTTCGTCGGATTACTGGTAATAGTTCTGTAGCCAGGGGGGTCCCAATTGCAAGACATTTTCTTCTTAAAATGGGTCAAAGAACAAGACTATTTTGCCAAAAACTAAGTTCTCAGTATTTTGCAAGTTTTTTGTTAATAAAAAAACTTATCGACATCCGGGCAAACTTCTACCCAAAAAATTCGTGTTCTGCAGCTCAAAATACACTTGGGTAACTCCATCTAAATGAAGGAAGCAATTGGGACCCCCCTGGCTACAGTACTAAAGCTGTAACAGAAACAAAATTTTGAGATTAATAATATTTTTTATTTCAGAACTTATGCCTTATACTCCAGAAAAAGATGCTTCATTTTCGCAGTGAAACTCGAATTGATGATGCAATATTGCACGGAGCAATTTATGAGGGGATTATCATACGCAAACATTAACTATGACGTTTTCTTAAACTGGAAATGTGCTATTGTCAAAAGATTTGAAATCAGACACTGAATTTGCAAAGGAAAATCTACGGACAGACCAACTATACTTACAAAAATTGTCGTTGATAATATACAGCAAAGAATAAATCAAAGTACTACAAAGTCCGTATCAAAATTGTCTGCTCAAACAGGTAATTATTTTTGTTAAGTTCGTGCAAATTTTCTCAAATTTAGTTTCTGTCTCTAAAATATTTTAACTATGAAGTTTCGTACTACATTTCAGATTAAATTTAAGTATTAACAGTTAGGTTCAAATTCAGTTTCGGAAGTCCCTGAATTTGGCCCTTACACATACAAAGTAACTGTTGTGCAGGAATTATTTCCCATATACTATGGCATATGATTACAGTACAGTACTGTTAGATATACAGGGTGTGGCAAAATCTTGTTCAGAGAGTTATGGAGCAGATTCTACATCCAAAAATACGAAAAAATCCTATAAACGTAGTCAGCAAATACTTCGTTTTCGAAATAGAAGGTGTCAAAAAAAAAAATTAAAAAAAAAATTTTTTTATTGATAATTTCAATAGCGTTCTGCAAATTTGTACAAATATTTATTTCTGCATAGTGCCAGCGCATGTTATTTTTCAGTGACAGTCACCAACTATGTTTTTTTGTTGGTACCTAATGGTTTCATAGATAGATTGGCATGATTTTAAAAAATCTTCAATAGCTCGAAAGCCGCTCGCTAAATGACAAATGTGTAAAGAGTGCCTTTTTGCTCTAAAATAAATGAGGTTCCTAAAAATAAAGTAAAAAGCAGTAGAAAAACCAGTGGCGGAGATTTTCTGGTCAATAATCTGTAGGAACTCCCCCATATCTACGCCCTTGATGGGTTTGAAATGCAATCGATTATACTAAATTGTAACCTACGTATCATAAATGTATTGACCTAAATTTAAACGATTTCCAATGAAAAATTTAGAAATTGTCAATAAAAAACATTTTATTTTTTTTGGCACCCTCTATTTGGAAAACGAAGCATTAGCGGATCTACGTCTATAGGATTTTTTTTCTTATTTTTGGATATAGAATCTGCTCTAGAATTCTCTGAACAATATTTTGCAATAACCGTAGATATAGAAAACGTGAAATAATTTGTTGTATTGGTTTTTACTGGCGAAGCATGGTTTCACATATCGTGTTATGTAAACAGCCAAAATTATAGAACGAGGACTGTAGAAAATTCTCATACATTTGTAGAAACCGGTTTACATCCCTTAAAAGTAGGCGTTTGGGTAGCGATGTCAAGAAGACATATAATAGGGTCTATATTTTTCTACGAAACTATAAATGCTGAAAGATATCGAAGCCATATATTAAAGTAATTTTTAATACAGTTACATGATGATGAGTTGCAAGTAGGTTGCTTTCAACAAGATGGGGCAGCCGCACATACTGCAAGAGTAACAATTAAATTTTTGGAACAATTTTATGATAATAATCGATTGATTAGTCGAGGATTTTGGCCAGCAAGGTTACCGGATCTAACTCTTTTAGATTATTTTTTGTTTGCACATGAAATGCACAACATTGAAGAATTAGAAGCAGCAATTATTCAAGAAATTAACAATATAATAGAACAACAGCTGCAAGATGTGTATGAAAATATGCACTGGAGAGTAAATTTGTGCACAGCTAGTGACGGACATGGATATGATTATACGAGTAATAGGATCATATTCGATACAAAGTAATAAATCATTACCTGTCAAGGGATCCAGTGCAGTGCGGTTTTAAGAGGTTTAGAAATTGAATAATTTCTTTATGCATTATGAAGGGATGAAGAGATCAGTTCACGTCTGGCATTCTATTCTCATAAACTATTTATTTTAAGTGTAATTTATCATAAATCCAATTTGTTTTTTAAATTAATCATATGTAGTACATTTTATCTCTGAACGCTGTTTTCTTGTTTTTTGGAGGCGGCCTCTGATTTACGATCAAGCTCGCCAGGTTAGTATTAGACGTATAACCGACCACTTCGTACACTCGATGCACCTGGGCGACTACAGCTACTACCAGAACACAGTGCATATGTAGCGGTATTTCAGATTTTACATTCAATTTCATTTTAAATTTGAAATGGTTCACTTAAGCGTAAAATGATGACACGATTTTCCTTTGATAAAAGGCCGACAATTTTTTGCGCTGCATCGAATACGATTCTAACATAGAACGATTATAATAATTGTTTTTCTATCTAAAAGAAATATTTACCCTTTTCACTGAATTTACTATAAAAAATATATGATTTATTTCTTTTTCTCCTTGTATACTTTAGGTTTACTGTAATTGTTAGTTAACTATTGTACAACTTTGTTGACAAAATGTATAATTACAAATAAAATTCTTCATTTCAGTTTTTGCTCCTCGAATCCTAGCCCCTTTATCTGTAATCATCTTGTAAAGTTATTCCGCATGATAATGAGGAAAAAATGAGAGTTAAAATATAAAGAAAGTATTTAATATTTCTTCCAATATTTGACGCCTTCCTTTATTTGATTTCCTTGAACAAGCTATTTTATGAATGAGAAAAAGTATACTAATTAATCGGACTGGTTCAATACTTAACGAATAAAGCTTTGATTCACTGTCGTCCAATTACCCTGATCGAAAAAACTTTCCCACATTTTGGTGTGAGATAATTTCCTTTATAAAAATCCACCAAACTCTCTTCCTAATAACCATTAACAAAGTGGTTTATATAAACTATTGCACAATAGATAATTATGTATACTAAATCGAATGCAATTTAAGGTTAATTGTTATTATTACATGGTATTGTGCCTGTTTTTTCTACGCGTAACGTAGAATTTGAATATACTAAAAAGTGTGTAGAAAATCGCGATTAGCTACGTCAGTTACTTTTTTCAGTCCCATTGATTTTTACGTAATCCTGAAACCTTATACACTTTTGAATAGATTTCTGTGACATCTACAGAGTCACGAACAGAGTACGCGTCATATGTCAGCATTTTTTAGGAATAGATTTTTTTCGAACTTAACCTTGTCGAGCGTTCATCGTCATACAAATTAATTTCAAGTACATTTCTATAGGTACAGCTAATACATTTCTATACATTTCTTCTCTATTTCTTCTATTCTATATTTCTGTTACATTTCCATATCCTAATACCTAACCTAATATATTTTTATATAGCTAAATATAGTATAATATAATAAAAAATTGCCCGGAAACGTTTATTTTGAAGAATATCCATGTATATAACAAGCCTGTGTGGTCCATAACCTTTAAGAATAATAAAACTCAAAGCTAATACGCTATATTTGAATGGAATTGTTTCATCAAATTTTAACACCCTGTATCTCGATAATGAAGCATTTCTGGATACATGTATATATAAACTTTTTTGTTGATTTGCAACATAGAATTTGGTTTTTCAATTACACCTTGTTTAATAAATGGGTTTTTGAATAAAATATTTAAACTACATGAGCTTTGGATTGTATTTAACGAATTCTTATTCCTGACCAATAATAGTTTCAAAAACTTGTTTTGGCTATAGCAATAGTAAAAATAAGTAATTCTATAGAAATTCGTTTAGTTAAAAATGATTTAGTTAAGAAAATATAGTATAAGAGTATACAGGGTGTCCCAACCAAGCGATAATCTTACACCCTTATAGATAGAAAAAAAAGTTTAAATAAAAATTACAATACAACAATAGCGTCATCTTTCAAAATTATTTATAATCATATAGGGCGTTGCATTTCCATGTGGCTATATAAAACTTAATTTTTTAAAATGGAACGCTCTGTATATTATTTAAATTTCTGTTTACACATTAAATTGTCTATTCAGATATATTTTGTTTTCCAAAATTCGAGTAACCGCTAGTTATTCAATCTTTTTATAAAAAACTTAGGAAAGCATTATACTTTTGGGAAATACATTGCTGCCTCATTTTTTTTCGATAGGGAAATGCAATTTGGCCCCAAGAAGGAGGACATGTTGAAGAATGTTGTACTGAGATTAGAACATGTCTTCAATTTATAGGGTGTTACTTTGTAGCATTCAATGTTAAGGAAATTCAATTGCTTAAAACTTGATTTTTTAAATGTACATTTTTACTTCAGGTGACGTAGAATTAGATCACCTTCCTAATGATATAGCAGTTCCTGTACCTGCTTTTTAGACATAAAACTTACATAGTTGCATGTCAATAATTTTTTAGCAAATATGCATAGCAAAGTCAAAGTTTTCAAAAATTGATTAATAAATATTTTTAATCATGAAAATTGGGGAATCAATAGAGGAAGTTAAAAACTTCTTACTTTATTATATAAACTTCCTTTTTGAAACTTCACAGATAAATATCTTTTGAAGAAATTAATATATTGAAGCAAAATTTTGTGTGGATAACAAATAAAATGGTTTTGAACATATAAAAAATACGTCCCTACTTAAATCAGTGGCTGATATGAATCACACTCCTTATATCTGTCTAAAAAATTAAGCCCTGGAAAAATGTGATGGTGCCACTTTTGATATGCGAGCTTTAATTCGATAAAGAACAAAATCTTAATTTTTTTGGATAGTTTTTGTGCAAAACCGTACTTATCTTATCAACTTCGACGTCACCTGTTACATAGGTGTTGTGTAACAGTGAAACAGTAATATTAACGGTCGGTAGAAGGGGGCACAAAAAACAGGCACTTAGGTAGGAAATTCTGGAAGGAAGCCTAAATAGTTGAAGATAGGCAGTTGAAGTGAGAACAGTGTGCAGATAGTTAGCAAGACGAAATTAAGTGTTTAACCGGTATTAGTTAGCAGGTAATATTCTTTAAGTACTTTGTTGTTAATCGTTCTATGTAATCTTATGATTGTGATGTTTATAGATGTTTCATGATAATAATTCTTTGTATGTTTAGCTTCCATTGCTTTATGCTCAAGGGCATATATTTTTTTTAAGGTAAAATTGTTATAATTATTATTAACGATTGCTCACTATTTATTTCATGTTAAAATATATATATTGTGTGGGCGCCCAGACATTACAATAACGACTTCTTTGTTTCACATCTAACTTGTTTTTGTTATGATTACGTTGTTCGAAAAACCTAGATGTTTCATGATAATAATTCTGTATATGTTTAGCCTTCATTGTCTTACGCTCAGGGGCGTGTATTTTCCTAATATAAAATTGTCACAATTATTATTAAAGATTGCTCATTATTTATTACATGTTAAAATATGTATATTGTCGTGACTGCCCAGATATAGCAATAGCAACTTCTTTATTTCACATTTAACTTGTTTTATCATGATTAGGTTGTTCTTTGATTTCTTGTGCTCACTTTATGTCATACGTCTATACGAGCCTTGTTGAGTTTACTAACATTTTCGCCCGTGCGGAACGAATCTGGATTAAGCTCGATTGCCTCCCGTACGGGACTCCAGTGTTATGAAGGATCTTCCGAAATCTCAACTATAGCTGGATTGCCTCCCGTATGGGACTCCAGTACCTTCCGGCTCTGCCGGCTAACTAACACCAAACCTCTTCAGTTTTACTTGGAAGTGTGTATGACTAATATGAGGTAACAGATGACATTTAGTGACACATTAAATGAGACAGGACTTATTTATCATTAGCAAAGGATCTTAATTTATGCCTTTGGTTAGTGGTTGTTTTGTATTTATATTTGGGTGGTAAGAGCAACGATCGTAGGTTTCTCTGCCATGCTCTTTCCCCACAGGAGCTCTAGGTGAGCATGGCACTCTCATTCTATGTTAAATGGTTGTTAATGTTTTTGTTGTTCTCTATATTTGTCACATGTTTAATTTGAAGACTGTTGTATGTAGATAATAAAGTTAGGTGTATTTACTCTGCTTTTGTTTTATATAATTAAACCATACATCCCCTCTACAAAGTTAGTAGCCAGCGCCTTCAGGTCAATAAAAAAAATAAATACACACAACGTAGGTAGTCCTTAATGACGATCACATATTTTTGGCCACAACTACGTTTACTTATTTTTTGTCGAACCTACGGTTGTTATACTACATTTTTACCGTTTTGGTACCATTCATAAAGATGAGAACATTAAAATAAATATAGAATTGATTTAAATGATTTTATAAAATAGATTTTGTAAGATAGATCTTATATATTCGCTTAGTTTCTTAAAGAAAATTTGACACCTTGTATCTTAAAAAAAAAATTCAAAATAATCGTTGATGTAAAAAATATTTTCTTAAAATTGTGCTGGGAAAACAATTCATTCTTGAAACATTAGTTTAAAATGCCCTGTATAATTTTAAATTTCTCTGAACTTGTCGTCTTTATAAATTGCTACATCGTGCCAAAATGGTAAAAGCTATGCAAAAAAGTGTGGAGGTGACCTTCTTTTAAAATAATAAAATTTTCAATTCAAAAAATTGCAATTTTGCTGCTTGTGAAAAAATGTAAAAAATTAATTTAGTTAATGGTTTATTTTATGAAAATAGTTAAGCATAACCAAAAATTACAATCAATATGAAAGTGTTGGTTACGCAAAAGTATCTTTCTTCATAATTTGTTTTACAGGTAGCAAAATATCCAAAAAGTAAAGAAAAAAATATCTCAATACATTTAGATACACAGGTTATCTTTGAGTTGGGTCATATTTATAGAGCTGCCATCTTTGAGCTTTAGAAACACGTATAAATAAATTATGTAAATTCTTTTTTTAAATTCCATTGTGACAACTTTTTTTTTTCTATTAAACCCTTTTTTTAATAATTTTTATAACTCGCCGCTGGACAAGCTAGTGTGACTTCAAACAACGGTGCGCAGTAGACTCAGCTTTGCACAGTTGGGGACTGGGCTACGCTATATCATGTAAAATCTCATAATTTAAAAGAAAGGTTATTAAAAAGCAAATTTACACATCACCCGCCATGAGAAAATAAAATATTTCATATCAATCAGATTAATATTTTTATTTATCATCTTCATCCACATTGACATTAAAAAACATGTTGACTTTATGGTAACTAATGTAAAGGGTCGATCCACTATGACAAACTTATTATGTATTACTCAATACCTGACTGAAGCCTTGGAAAATCAGGAGCAGGTGGATGTAATATACACAGATTTTTCCAATGCTTTTGATCGCTTACAACATGATATTCTCTTACGTGAACTTAACAAATGCGGCCTTTCATTTAATTTTCTAATACTTTTGCACTCCTTTCTTCTTGACCGTCGTCAATACGTATGCTACAGAGGGTTCTTTTCACACAGTTTTTCGGTCTTGTCGGGTGTTACCCAAGGATCGATCTTGGCTCCACTGTTGTTTCTTATTTTTATTAACAACATTGTCGACAATTTCACTATACCTCATCTTTTATATGCCGATGACATGAAGTTATACTTAAAGATAGGAAATTTACAGGACTGTGTTGTACTGCAGGAGAACCGTAATAGACTGAAACTCTGGAGTGAGTTGAACAAATTGCTCTTAAATGTGAAAAAGTGCAATGTATTGACTTTTTCTAGAAAGAAAGATAGTGTATATTTTCCGTACGATATTGATACTATACTTCTTAATAGACCAGATGTTGTTAAGGATTTAGGAATCTATTTTGACCCAAAACTCACTTTTAAGTATCATGTGCATTATATTGTGTCGNAAAGTGCAATGTATTGACTTTTTCTAGAAAGAAAGATAGTGTATATTTTCCGTACGATATTGATACTATACTTCTTAATAGACCAGATGTTGTTAAGGATTTAGGAATCTATTTTGACCCAAAACTCACTTTTAAGTATCATGTGCATTATATTGTGTTGGAAGCTAACAAAAGTTTGGGTTTCATAATTCGCAATGCTCGGGATTTCTGCAATGTTGATACAGTTAAGTTGCTGTATGTATAATTGTTTCGTTAGACCTCGATTGGAATATCGTTCCTTGATTTGGGCTCCAAGCTATGTTAGTTATATTGATTTGTTGGAAAGAACGCAGCGCAGATTCTTAAAGTTGTTACACTATAAAGACTTTAATGTATATCCTCCGGTAGGGTATCCGCAGCACTTGCTCCTTCAAAAATATAGTTATAAATCTTTAAAATCTCGCCGTGATATGCACAGTGTTATTATTCTTTTCAACATAATAAATGGAAATTTGGATATACCCGAAATTTTACAAAAACTTAACTTTAATGTTCCTTCTGTAAGCACACGGTCTAATGAAACTTTTTATTTGAAAACAGCTAGTACTAATATAGGTACTACAATATCCTCCTTTATATGTTATGTGTAGAAATTTTACAATTGTGCAGGACAGTATAGACATCTTTAACACTAGTATCTCTACTATTAAAGAATTATTTTGATGTCCTCTTTAGTGTTTCTGTTTGTGAAATATTGTTTATAATCTACGTTGTGATTTATTCTTTATAGTATATATACATATGTATATGTATTTATTGTGTTAACTTTCTTCTGTAATTTTTCCCTGCTCTGTAAGTGGGTGTAGGTAATAAATAAATAAATAAATAAATAACATGTCATATTAAAGCAATCTGTTTCCACTAAATTATTTTTCATGAGTTTCGCTGTCTAAAGTTAATTAAAAAATACATATTTACAATTAGTAACTTATCTACGTACTAATATTAGTTAATATTTAATAAATCACGTAAAAAGCAAATTTTTTTAGAAACGTTAGAATGTTATTTACGTGCAACGCTTCGACCACAGTGCTATAAAAAAAGGTGACTTTAAAATAACACGTCGCTAAATTATACAAAAGCAATCTGTTTTACTCCAACTTCCAGCTTCGCACAAAATAGGTCGACTGAAAAACAACTGGCAACACTGATAGTAACAGTTTGAAAATCTAACTATAAGATTCGTATTCAGGGGAACACCTTACCCCTAAAAAATTTATCCCGCTAAAAGTTATACCCTCTATCAATTTTTTTTTGAAACTTTAACGCTATTTATCTTAAAAACGGTAAGGTTTCGAAAGTGGTAAAGTATCACTATTTCAATATCGTCTAAAGATTCCTAAATGTTTGTAAAATTTCAGGACACCCTGTGTATTTGTTTTGGTTGGATTAATTTACAGCTAATTGTGACCCACCCTGTATACTCGACGCAACACCGGCTTTTTCATTGACACCATTGACACTCCTTTTTAGTTCTTATGGTCTCGGTGGGGTCACAGCTGCTAGCTTGACCTCTGGCCACTTCCGACTTATATCCTACATATATTTTTAACTTCCTTGGCGTACGAAGGTGGACTTTTTTTAAGTAAAATGGTCACGAGTACAACTGTTTATGGAATTTAATGAGTACTGTCCTTACGACTTTTCCGAGGAATCGTTGAATCATTCAAGAGGATTAGCGACTGACTTGTTTGTTAAATATTAATTTGGTACTATTGACGATATATTTTGTCAATAAGCTAGTGTGCAAATATCGTACGTGCTCAATTGTTTGTATTACATGACGTAGGGGTGTGCGCGTTACTTATGACGAAAATATATATACCTACAAGGTGTTCTCTCCTCGACATCTCGTGGAGTTTCTAGTTACTGTATTTTTTGAGAAATTTGCTAACTATCGGTGATTGTCTTTTCTCTCGCAGAGCATACTTTCTTTGCTTTCCTCATAATCATTATTTTTTTTACTTACTTAACTTCTTAATCTCTTGAAGGTGATACCTTTTCCCATTTGCGAAATATATTGATTCATACCTATTAGTGGGAATAAATAAATTTGTAATTTATACAGGGTGTACAAGAAATAAATGCTATAATTGTGATCACATATTTAACTCATCAGAAGCAGCTAATCCTAGATAATTGATTTTTTTCGAAAAGTCATATTTTTGAGGATTAAAGAAATGTCTAAGTAACGTATGACAAAGTTTGATGGAATGAGCTTAAATTTTTTTGATAGTCTAAATGTAACATACTAACACTAATTTGGAGTTACCTCCCACTTTTTATGTTCATTTTTTTATTACTAAGCAAAAAATGAAATTTTAAAAAATTATGGCATAAAAACTAGCTTTATTTTTAGTAATTCAATCATAAGATTTAAATAAATAATGTAGCGTATTCTCTATCAGATTTAAGGATATTCTTTATACAAACATTTGTCCATAGAACCCTGGAAAAGTTATGGACAAATATCTTTGAAAGAAATGAAGATATAGAGACAACATTTTGTGTGCAAAATACAATTCAAAATGAAAAAATGATGTCAGAATATAAGATACCTATGTTATTTACATTTTCCTCAAAAATAATGGCACTCACTGGAAAAAGAATTTTCGTTTACGAAATGCCAATTTTATTTTGAATAAAAATTGTTAGCTGACTTTTTCATACCTTTTGTCTCTATATCCCAATACATCATTTCAAAAATTAAAAAAATAATCCTTTTTGCAGGGTCTTTGCATCATTTCTGAGGAAAAGGGAAACGGCGTACCTCACATTTACTCCTATTAGTTTGGGTGATTTAATATTGAGAGTAAACTTTCTCACTTTTAATGTCAAAAAATACAAAATTTCGTCTTAATGCATTCATTTCTTCAGAGGATATTAAGACATACCTTTTTTTAAATTTTATAACCTGCATTTCAAAACAAGAGTTCCTATATATTCCTTTTTTTACATCCATTTACATACATTTTACACATATTAAAAAAAAACTAAACATTCACTAAAATTATTTTCCAAAATATAATAATTAAATTAATTAGTGCAATCGGCGATAATTAATTTCTTTAATAGCACATGGATTTCATTATCGATATGTTAAATTTGACAGTTATTTAACTGTCTCAAATCTTATTATATAATAAGATTAATATGTATTATATTTATGCCATTAGCTATTTAATCTAAAATTTATAAAATTTTCAAATTGCTTTAATTTTATAAATTATAATATTATTTTTACTATCCACACAAATCTTACATCATATCCATTATTTAAATAACATCCTTTTTATTAAAACTATTAAGTTTTTACTATCTTGTTTAATATTTGAATTGATCGCCATTACTTTTTATCGCACTTTAGTTGATACTAATTATTTTTTTCCATCGCTGAACAAATATTAATACTATCTATAGATTAATATGTCTATAATAAGAATATATTCCAGATTGGATTTAAAAAAAAATCATAAAATGTGGAATATTAAAATAAATAATAATCACTAACATATGAAGGTTAGGGCAGGATATTTTAAAAGATTTGTGTTATATCCTCCGTCTTGTTCTTTCTGCGGTCCAAAAGCTTCTTGGGTTTTAAAAACAGTTTTCCCTATTGCAAATTCTGAGCACTCGCTCAGGATATGCAGAGAAGTTTCATGCGTCAAATCACATCCTCTGATATCTCTAATATTTTAGTCTAAAACGGTGGTTTTCGAGGCCTAAATGCACAGTCAATTAATCAATAAAAAATAAAATATTAATCAAAACCGTTTGTGCTAGAGTAGGTATAGTTAATAGAACTACTTGAGATCGGATAGAACCTTTTTTAAAGGATTTGAATATACTATTTCTAACAAAAACGTTTGTGTATTGTGCTTTTCTCATAGAATTAAGTGTAAAAGTCTATAAACCAGAACATTGTTAAGAGAATCTTCATCAAATAATAAAAGTAGATCGTAGTAAAAAAAATTTATTTTGCTATAGTTTCTCAATAATTTCACCTATGTAGTTATACAGGGTGATTCAGTCATAATGTCATTAATTTTAACTACGTATTCGGAAGGCTTAATAAAGACAGAAAATCGAAAAAAAAATTTTTTGCCCGACTTTTAAAAATGAAGGAAATCAACCCATAACTCCCGCTAAGAGGGCGGCTCTACCAGATGCCTGGATGCCCGGAAAATTTTGTAACGTAATGTCGCGAACAAATCGTCAGCTGAAGCGAACGGCGTTGCCAAGTTCACATCATAATCTGTGGTTCACATTTACTTAATCCGCTTTAGTATACGGATACATATGTACGAAACCAATAAAATGCAATTAAATAAAGGATCATACTGCATTTTATTATAAATAGTTTTAATAATTGTATTAACTTAGTGCAAAATGTTTTAACAAGCTTGACTTCTCGAAGTCAACTTTCGTTAAAAGAAAATAAATAAAGCAGATAAAAAGTCAGCACACTATATACCCGAATATACAAAATACAGTACACACGGTTACAAAACCATTAACAATTTAAAGCGTTTATTCAAATCTACCACCCTCCATATCTCCCGCATTTTTCCCGCAAAGGAGTTAACATCACACAATTTCAAAAAGTTCAAGCTTTAGAAGCAGCTGATTTCCCCAATCGTCTTGAATTTTGCAATTGGTTCCTAAATCGAAATGCAGCAGAACCTAACTTTATTAACAAAGTGCTCTGGACGGATGAAAGCTGTTTTACTCGTGCTAACATTTTAAACAGGTAAAAAACATAAGTATTGCTTTCTCAAAAACAATAAGTACTTACCTTGGTTACACCAAAGTTTAGATTTACACTAAAGTTTACATTTATTATGTAAACTTTAGTTATACGCAACTGCATATTGAATAATAAATTGAATTACTAAAATTGTGTATTATTTAACATAATAAATTATAAAACGTGAAAACGTTAATAATGTTAAAAATGATAAATTGTAATAACCGTACATTCGAAAACAATCATCCCTCTTCACTACATTCAATTTGATGACACGATTTTCCTTTGATAAAAGACCGACAACTTTTTGCTCTACTTTGCATCGAATACAAACTGTTTTTTGGTAAGGCATGCTAAGATCTCCTCGAGGTTCTTGCTGGGCAACAATAACAATTTAATATATTTATTGCATAATTACAAAAAATAATGTATAGCATTTTAAATTATTATTAGCTGACGTGAGCAAATCGTTTATTTATTGTCTTTATATGAGCGAAAATATATAAATATGGCAACGTTGCATCTAGGGCGTCTTGTTCATATCGTAGCCGTGCGTAAACTGTGAATAACCGGCTGACGTCAGCCGGTCAGTAACAGCTTGAAAAGGAGGTTAAATAATGATTTGAAAATATTTTTTTCAGATTAAATATGCATTTAAATTAAATTTTTTTAAATCACGCCATCGTATTATACTCATTTTTCTCTATCTGCTCTTAAAATTAATGATATTATGACTGAATCACCCTGTATAGATGTCCAATCCTTTTACTTGTTTCTTTTCATTCAAATATTCCATCTGTGGCACTTTCGCTGACTATGTTTTACTTTGGTCTTAGTCGTTGCATTGAAATATCCTCTAATTCGTACACCACTGGAAAACTGTGGGTTGTATTTCATATCTCATATTTGAGCTACCATAGAGTCAAAAATATTTAACACTTCGACATAATTTTTTGGAAAAACAACCTCTACATAGGAAAAATAAATTGTAGTAAAAATATATGATAAAAAACTTATAATTTTATAAATGAAATTCCATTGTAAAATTATCTTGCTGTGTAATTTCTTTCTAATCTTGTATTGCAATATTACTTAGTGATTCTATAATACAAAAAGTACTTAAAAGGTGGTCGCGGTCCCGTCGCATCGCGGACCTTCTGGGTTGAGCTGGTCGCGGTCTTTTACAAAATCAGTCGCATTTGGCAATCGCACACAATCCTGTTCGCGCTTTCCTTTAAATAGTTGCTTTATTGTTTTAATAGTTAAGAAAAAGAGTTCTATGGAAGAAGTATTTTTATTAGCTCTTCTATGGTTTCCCGAGATTCTTTGAAAAAAATCGAACGATCAGATGTTTAAGATCCAGTCTCCCTGAAGTTTTCAATTAATCTTTTCACAGTTGATGAAGTTAAATCACTATTTCGACTATATTTTGTACGAAAATTAGGAACTGTACTGTACATTTTAAAAATATTACTTTTATGTCGTTTTTTTTTTCATTGGCAATACTTTCCCGCACAAATGGAGCAAAATTCAAATATTCATCAGACAGAAAATTAATTAGAAATTAATAGTGCTACTAATGAAAATCTAAACCTTGCTTATTTAGAATGGCGTTTTCCAACGATTATTTCATATACAGATGTCGCAGAAATAACAGCCAAAATTTTAACTACGCTTTTATTTCGTCAAAAGAAACAGTTTTTGTTTAATATTTTTTTAGAAAATCTTAGTTTGTAAGATAACATAATTTTCAATAATTAAAAATTGTTGTTATTCCCAATTGGAGCATAAGTTAAAAAATTGGTAATAAATCATACCATAAAAAAATTGCTTAGATATTTCTTATTTAATCCTTGGACAATAATGTGAGTTTTCGAAAAAAAAAAATACTATACAAAAGTTGTCGCTTTTGATGAGCTAAATATGTGGTTAAAATTTTGCGCATATTTCTGTACTTTTGTGCATCACTGTGACATCATTTCATTCTCACAATAAAGAAAAATTGCAAAGCGTAGATTCTTTGTATTATTCAATTGTGTACAACCATGCCTGATCATATAACATTTCTTCCTAAGAATTTTAATTGTGTAATTAGCGTATTCAATCCCAAGTTTGACGAGCAATTAGAGCATACCAAAATAATCAGCATCTAAAATCAACCAAAACGAGCATCATTGTGGTCCATTAGTCAAACACAATAATAATTTCCCCACGCTCATTTACTCTCCGCCGTCTCCTAAACTAGATCCGAGTTATTTGTTGCCCGATTTGGGTCAACGCATTGCCCCGAATAGTCCACAATAATAAATTTCATGTTTTAACAAAATAATAATGGCAATTAATTGAGTTGCAACACGGGTCGAGTTGTGGTAACGGCTATCGGACGGAAAAAGTTATCAGATGTTAGATCGAGCGAATGTAAATGTGTTAAAAAATCTGGTTGCGTTAGGTGTGGTTTATTATGTTATTTTTTATGCGGCGCATTGTTGGAAGAAGTCGAAGGACGCGGTAGAGAAACTGAAATGCTGTTTATCTCCGCCATCTGATTGCATTTAAATGCCAATAGATCTCATTCTATTTGTCTTGTGGCCCACATGTGCGATTAAAACGGCCAGCCGGCCGTTTTAGAGTCATTTTTACTGATGGACTTTGAAGTGACATGAAATGGTGCTCTTCTGCGATGTAGTAGAATCAGAAATTTTAAATACAAAGTGAAATTTCAGGAACAGGAACAGAGGACAGGAAAAGTAAACGGAATAGAATGCAATAAAGTAAAATAGAGTAAAATAGAGTAGAATAGAGTAGAATAGGGTAGGATAAAGTAGAACATAATGGAATAGAATGTAATGGCATAGAATAGAATAGTTTATTTAACAAGGGACATATATAGGGTGGCCAAATGAAAACGAAACAGAGCCATTTTCAGGAACTGCGTCAAGATTGTAGAAAAACGCTCAGACCCGTCGATTTTAGATTAAAGGGAGACATTCTTTGCTGATATTTTTGAACCCGCCACTTTCACCCCCAAGCAAGGATAAGCATCACCCCAAAATATTTAAATGGTATTGGGGTTTGAGTAATATTTCTTTTGAAAGCTCTTACAAATCTCTTTACAACAGACTTTAAATTTTATAATTCCGCCCAATACTTTGAAAAAAAATTACATTTTAAAATTTAAATTATGTTTAGTTGTTTACTTACTACTTAGTTGATTAAATGTTCAAACTGATGACCGCCCGCTTCCATACAAGAATAAAGATTTTGTTCGAAACGTTCGC
>NW_019416326.1:766832-819716 GCF_000390285.2 Anoplophora glabripennis | reverse complement strand
AAAGGACCCCGCACATTTTATATGGAAAACGGTCTTCCGGTGAAATTTGCTAAAAATTTGGGAAATTGTTCGTTTTGTACCCCTGATCAAAAGTGTCAATGGGGTCGAAGCTCAAAATGCCCATCTTTAGGCTCTACGGCAATTTTTAGTGGCCAAAAACGGCAAAAATTCATTCAGCGTGTCTTCTCTTTCGCTTTATTTACATTCTTTCTCTAGAAATCCGCTTCAGTTATGAACTGCGAACTCTTGGAAAATCTTTGGCAACTCTTTGGCAACTCTTGGGAACTCTTTGAAAAAATGCATGAGAGTTCCGAGTTCATTGAAGGTTATTAAAACCACAAAATAATATTGAGACGGTGTGTATTAAATCTTGTATAATTGTGCATTCAAAAACCCTCTCACACAAATACATATACACACATATAATTAGACATGGACATATTCCTACATAAAATACTCACACGCATACAATTTAATGAAAACTTAAGGGACTGTACAAGCATTAAACATAATATTAAAAAAAAGAATTTTTGCCGTTTTTGGCCACTAAAAATTACAAAACGAACAATTTCTCAAATTTTAAGCAAATTTCACCGGAAGACCCTTTTCCATATAAAATGTGCGGGCCCTTTGTGTGGGAATGTCTACAAATTCTGACTGAACTGTCTACCACTAATACAGTTAGATTGTATTGGGTGCCATGAAACAAAGAAAGAGGATGAACTCGCTCAGCTGAGATCCGAAACAGATTTCATTAGTTTGGAGCCCTTCTGTGACCCTTTTTGGAATCCAAGGAGCTGAGAGAAGTGGACTTTGTTAAAAGGACAAGGCTACTTGCTGAATAGGTTTGAACTGTGGGATACAATATACTTGATAAGACCTAGGCGCTATGGGACTTGAATATAACCTAACCACAGGAAGAAGAAGAAGAAAAAGAAGGAGTATAAACAAAATATACCTATATTTGATGATGGCATGCAACTTGAAGTTGTTGAAGTATTGGTTAGTATTAGTAACATTGTGAATTTTCATCCCAGATTTTTTCTACGTGCCTTAATTTTAGTAAACGATAATATAAATGAACGAAATAAAACGAATTAAAACATATTGACCACAAGTAGTTTTATTTTTAGGCTTTTGTAATACACTTTAAACTTCTTTTTATTTCATCTCTGTACATTTTTTATACTGATAGATAACACATTAGTAAAGGTAGAGCATGCTTATATCCATTACTTTGAAATTAGTGAATAAATCAGGGTAATTGCATTTTTTACGGAGCATAATTTTTAAAAGCTTTTTCTGTAAGTTTTCTAAATTTCTTATAGCTGTTTTACATTGACAATTTATTCATCGATAAATTGACGAAGTTCTTCATCAATTCATTCACGAATTTATTGGTAAACAGTGTGGTTTTACACTGGTACAGACTTTGTCAAGTTTTTTGACGCATGAATCAGTTCTACCAATGAATCAAAGAAGCAAATAAATTTCAAAAATGTCACCTTTCCACTCATAATTGTAGTGATACAACAGCGATACAGTTCTGACATATATTACATAAATATTAGTTTTTGTAAGTAACAAATCAGTATAAACAATGCAAAACAAATACGACGGCACACAATTATTTACATATTCCAATAACATTATTACTGATCTGAGGCTGGAAATCTGTTGGGTTGATACTTCTGAACTTCACGAAGAAATTGACGAAAATTAGAACATGCTCTAATTCGTCAAGAATTTGATGAATAAATTCATGAAGTTATTTGACAGCAGATTTGGTGCATTACACTTGTAGAATTTCTTGATGAAGCGACTTGATGAATTAATTGATCAATAAATTGTCAATGTAAAACAGCTATTACTGTTGTATCCAGTACTCTTCCCAACCTAATATACTAAATCTAAAATCAATCAATCACGCATCTCTCATACTTGTACATGTGTGTAGAAGATTCTTAACTATAATAATTTGTTTGACTATCACAATTTAAATTAGGTCAATTATGTAATATCCTTAAATATTTAATTGTTTTTTCAGCCGACATTTTCATGTTGCGGTCAATACCAATTTTATTAAAAGGAGGGGCAGATGTTTCATACAGATAAAATGCTAAGTATTTTGCTTTAGCCAAAAATATATTGTCAAAATAATTTCTTACATGTTTCGTGTCTTTTATTTTTAGATTACACCAATTAGAAGCAGAGTAGAATACAACAGTGTCTCCTGCAGAGGAAGGTACATCAACTAAAGAATTGATATACATTATAAAGAATATGGGACCCAGAAATGTTCCTTGCGGCATACCATATTCTTGTATTTTGGGTACCTGATCATAATGCACTGTATCGAAAGTTTTAATTAAATCAATTAATACTGTTTTCTGTTTTGTCAAGTGATAATAAGGCATGTATTTGCATCATGAGTACTTAAATCTTTACTAAATCCTAACTGCCAGCTAGATATTATATTGTACTTATCCAAATTGTTGAGTTCAAGAGTTTTCTTTGTTCGCTACCTTACTTATTAATGAAATAAGCCTTTATATCGTTATTTCTTAGTTACAACAACTTTAAAATACCAACTTTAAATGCATTTGGACACATCATTTGATTTAATAGATGTAAGTTTGCTTGTTTTATTTTGTTATTAAAATTACACCTTAATCAAATCAACTCTAGTCAAATATTAGTCATGCTTAATTCACACAGCTTTAGAGCTGAGAGAAAATTACTAATGTATTTCCATGATACCCCCATATTTAACCGCTATGTATTACGTTTTTTTCTATATTTTTTGTTAATTGATTTTACATTATTTATTCTGTTGTCAGACTGTGACCTCTTGAATAGTGTAAAATAAAAGAAACAAATAAATAAAAAAGCAACAATTTACCATTTACCTAACATTATAATTTATAAAGTCTTTTCAAAACGTTAGAGTTTCCGTACTGTACTGCTGCTATAGTTTAAGGACTGCTACCAAATATTTTATTTAAGAAAACAAGTCATTTTAGTGTTGTGTTAAATCAGCCTCTAAATTTTTTGTTCATAATTACAACCACACAAAAAAAAGTTGTCTGTACTTTTCATGCGACATATGTTATGCGTAGTATGTTTGTCTTCTGATCACAAATACCGTATCAGAATTGAGCTGTCACATCACAGGAATTTCTAACCTCAAAAAAAAAACAGGTCAAAAATAGCAATAATTCTCCAAAAAGTATACCAAATTTGGCGCGAATGTGTTATTTTTGAAAATTCGTGATATCTGACTTTAATTAACCCAGTTTTTTGAGGTTAGAAAAAGAACCATCAATTCTGAGCACGGATTCACATTCGGCGGAGTCTTAACCATATAATAGAAGATTTCAATATGTAAAAAAAAATTGTATATTTCCTAGCATTTTTTCGTGAATTTTTGCTATTTTTGACCTATTTTTTGAGCTTAGGAAATTCCTCAATTCTGACACCGGATTCGTGATCAGGGGGCAAAAATACTACGGATAATATATGTCGCATGAAAAGTACAGACAATTTTTTTTTGTGTGTGGCTGTGTATCAGACAGTAGAGTAGACAGAGTAGACAGCAGACAGTATACGATATTATAGTATACAGTTTAACTGAGCGATTTATAAAATATTTAGCTACAAGTTGTGTGTCTGTATCAAAAAATTACGAATTTCATTTTTAAGAAACCGTACTGTAAAAACATCAACATTTAAAGGGTGTCCCAAAATTAACGCAAGATTTGAATTGTGCGCCAGTTTCATTTCGAAGAGTTGGCAGAATTGGCAAACAAAATGGACTGCTGTACGACGATGTATCAACGAGTAGAGATTGTGAAAATTCAATAGAAGTACGGAGAGTGTGTAGCTGAGACTGTGCGAAAATTACGTGGTATTTTCGGTAGGAGGAACGCTCCGAATGAAATAACTGTGAATTAGTTGCCAAATTTAAACAAACATGTTAGTAGGAGCAAACAGTAAAAAACTGGCGGGCCTCGCACTGGCCGTTCAGCCGAAAATATTGCTACGGTGAGTGATAGTGCGGCGGAAATTCCCGTAACCTCAATGCGCCGTCGCATCGGTCACATCAGTTAAACATTTCAAAAAGCACAATGCAACGGATTTTAACAAAAGGTCTGTATCTGCGTTAATTCAAGATTCATCTAACTCAGGAATTAAAACCAGACGACTATTTAATGCGTCGGACATTCGTTGATTGGATGTTGGAGAATCAACAAGTGGACGGAGATTTTTCTAAGATAATCATCTTTAGCGACGATGCACATTTCCGTCTTAGTGGGTATGCGAACAAGTAAATCTATCGAATTTGGGGCAGATATAGTCTTCGTGTCATTCAAGAACGACCACTACCCAACGAGAAAAAACAGAATTTTCTTAAAACAAGTCGAGTATGCCAAATGAGTCGCGCAGGACATCTGTCCGATATTTAATGGCAATGTCTATCTTTTAAAAACATGTAATGTGGGAAGGGTTTATTAGCGAGCCATAAAACAGTACACAAATAACATTTTATTTTAGAAATCTCTATGCACTTCAATCAGTGCCATTTTCTTTCATTACTTATCTTATCTCATAAGCACTGAACTACTACTAACAGAACATCTCCTCTTGATACCATGGAACCACAGATCAATGGAACTACGGGATCGTTTGACACTTAACCCGCAAACATTTAAATTTTAAAACAATGTTTACACTAAAAACTTAGCCAACTGTTTAATTAATCAAATTTTGTTTTCTCATGTGAAATCCTGCGTTTCTTTTGGGATATTCTTTATTTTAAAAAGCATACTAAAGCATATCTAAAAAAAATTGTGCATTGCTTCGATGAAATTCGGCAGAATATTAAAATAGCGTATTTTAATATCAACTAAATGATAGCGGAATATTTTGATGTTTGAGATTCACTTTAATCCGTGTTTCATTACTTAAAAAGTAGGACTGTGTGTTATTAAAAAACGATTCGATTTGTTGAATAAAGTAAAGACTATTTTAAGAAGAACAGCGCCTTATTTGTCTGCAGACAGTGACTAGGAATGTATTTTACACCAAGCGGAAATGATTCAGTCATGGTAATAAATTTAAGGGTGAAACGGATGGATTTTTTTATTTAATAAGCATGTGTCCGGTAAATATTCATGAATACAATGGGATTAAGGTTTCAGTTGAACGGCATTTATGTTATTTAAAACATAGTTGAGGAGAGACTGAAGATATTTTCCATAAAAATATAAAAATTATTTGGAGCCCAAAGGCTATAATATTTTTTAAAATCAATTGAAAAAATTTAAAATTTGTTAAGAAAATATGAACAAATAGTAGGATCGTTTGATGTTGCAGAATGGAGTGCCAATAGAAACAAAACTAGTAAAAGCAAAATAATTAATTCCAGCAGTTAGCCAGACTTGGTTTCAAGTGACATATAATATACAGGGTGGGCTATTAGTGTGAGAAAATAAAATAACTTATTCGTAATACAGAAAAACAGTTTATATAAAAGTTATACATAATCAAAAAACCTGAAGAACAAAATTAATTTGAAACACACAGGGCAATGAGTAAAAACGGGACACGCTAAATATTAACATTTTTTAAATGGAACACCCTGTATATTTTTAAATATATGGATTTCTGAGAAAATTCTATATATGGCCATATAAACAGTTTAACATTTTAGTGCGAGGTTGCCAAGTTATGTAGAAAATTCTTCGAATTTGGAAAAAACATGACCTCGAAGAAGTTGTATTAACTTTCAACTACAAAGACTTGGAGCAAAAATATTTGGCAGAGTTATAGGCAAATGTTAGGCAAATACTCCTATATTAACTAATATCGATATATTATACAGGGCATTATTTATAATACGATCATTTTACGAAAGTTCAAACTTGATTTTCTAAAATTTTTCAAATGGATCACCCTGTATTTTATTGTTCTTTTTTATTCACATATCAGTCCACTTCAACTTTTATTAAGCATGTTCTACATCTAAAGTTGTTAGTTTTTAAGATATAGCAACATATCTAGAAAAACATAATTTTTATTATTTTCGGTCGCACGAAATGGCTTTGGAAAAAACTATCACATTGTGTCAACTTGTCAGTTCATAATTTATCATTCCATTTTGAGTTAATTTTATTAGTTAACATTTATTTGTGGTATTCTATAAAAAAAAGCAAAAAGGGCAGTTCGAAAATGATTTAAACATACACTTCTGCACGACACTGGATACTTGTCCACTTTTGTAAAACCTGGCCTGGCACAATGTGACCGGAACGGCCGGCGACGAAGTGTGATAAAAACGGATAAAAACTTGAAAGAATTTCGCAAGGAAAGAAATAAATAGAATTTTATAGCACCTATCATCAGCAAATTCAACTACTTTTGCCTTTATTGTTATTATTTATTAATAAAATATTAATTTGTGGTTTTAGTTAATAAAATAATTTGACATACCTGATGTTACAACAACTGTTCAAAATTTTGTCCGCCGCCGCGTAAACGCATTTGAGCCCGTCTTACTCAGTTTCTAAGAACTAATAAATGTTCTCTTGTTTCACCATAAATTAAAACGATATTCATCAACTCCGAGTTGCTATACACGCAAGCCATTTTTGACACTAACTACCCTAACACTATTGTAAACATTATTGCAACGACGATTGTAAAATCGGATTTCAGTATTCCGAGCCGCTGAGGTCACGTGGCTCTCCACGCATATTACAAATGACGCTAGAGACTACAGTTGAAAGTACTACAACTTAAATAATTTTTTTCTCGGAAACCATAAGGATTTTACAAAATTTTTTTACGATATTGACTCCATTTCTCATGCCGCATTTATTCCCAAATTTTTTTGAATAAGTTGTGAATCACCCTGTATTAACGTTACGTTGAATTAAATAAGATGTTACATTATTTTTTAAAATAATGTTACCTTATTTTACCCAAATTAAGGGATAATAGCAAATATGTGTAAAATAAATGGCAGCCTATCGTTTACCACAACTTTTGGTCGAATATAAAATTACCATGTTCCATTTTTTTACCAAAATTTCACTTGAATATACGTATTAAACCTAACTATGAAAAAAAATTTGAAAAAGTAACCCGCATTTAAATTCTAAAATAATGATTACACTAAAAACTTTGGCAACTGTTTAATTAATCAAATTTTGTTTCCTCATGTGAAATCCTGCGTTTCTTTTTGGATATTCTTTATTTTAAAAAGCATACTAATGTATATCTAAAAAAAATTGTGCATTACTTCGATGAAATTCGGCAGAATATTGAAATAAAGCTTGACATTTTAACAATTATTTTAATATCAACCAAATGATATCGGCATATTTTGATGTTTGAAATTCACCTTAACCCGTATTTCATTACTTAAAAAGTAAAACTGTATGTTAATCAATAACGATTCGATTTGTTGGATAAAGACTATTTCAAGAAGAACAGCGCCTTATTTGTCTGCAGAAAAAGTAAAATCAGTAAAAATAATGGAACTTTGGTAGGTATATGTAGACACTTTTTCCGCAATCTCAATCGGTTCCGATTCGAAGTTAAAAAAATAGGTACCACATTTACTTACATATCTTTAAAATTATTGAAAATAAATGAATTGGACTGGTAATGTAAGTAATTACACAGAAAAATACATTGTGTTGAAATACAAAGTCAACCAGTGGCGGAAATATTGTGCCTATTTATACATATATTTTTGAACAGGTGATATTTTACTGGTTCTACCTATCCCAATTTTTTTCAGAATAAATCTGTGACACCTTGTACAGCTGTTACCCAACTGTCAAAATTCCAAGAGTGTTTCTATTACGTCCATTTTACAGTAGCCTTTTTCAATACAATTTCGTAATTTTTTGTTTTCGTTTCTTGCAAAAAAAAGTTGATCATTAGAATTATTTTTCTAGCAGCTGTACACAGTCAGTTCTAAGCAAACCCCCAAAAAAAAGAAAATGATACCATACAGTCTCAAACCGACAATTTATTAAAATAATATAAAATTAGATTAAATGGTGCTTTATTACCCAAACATAAACACAGGTACAGACTATAGATCATATTGTGCATGCATCAAATGGGATATTTGCAAATATCGTCCTGGAACGCTCACAATTTTCCACACATTGATACATTGATAATAATTTTATCAGGAGAGCTTACCTAACGACATTCCTCCAAAAATAATTATCTATTAGAGTATGTGTAAGTATATCAAGAAGTCTAGCATCTAGTTCTCAATGGTTATGTAATCCAAAAATACGAAACTGTAAAACTATTATTATGTTATTATTTTTATATATGAATTAAAAATGTAGACAAACAAATAAAATGATAACAAATAAGTAAATGTTGTAATAGATAAATAAAAAATGAAAAATCATTTAATTTGAGAAAAAAAACAAGAAAAACAGAACAAATAAAAATAAATAACCTAGAATTTACACAGATTTCAAAGAAATTTAAAATGAAATTGGAAAAGTAAAATAAGTAAAACAACAAAAATTAACATGTAAACAATGAACATGTAAACCATAGAACAAAAATGCGACGTGTATGTCTTGAGTTGTAGACACAATTTGAAAAAAAAAAACAGATATAAACAACCCCAGCGTTTGATTCGTCAACAGAGTGGAAATTGTGTTTTGACGTTTCCTTAATTAAATTAAAAAAATTAATCCAATGTGTTGAAGATTTATACGTAGTGACTGCCTAAGGACGAAACTTTTGTAACCTGATTTAAGTTAATTTCTCCAAAGGGAGCTGATAAATTATCATTTACACTTTAATTATGTTACGTGGGATCTTAGAAATGTTGTACATTCAGAGAGTGAATTTCAGATACTTACCATTCTTTTGCTCACGTCGAGTTTAATCCATTGGTAGGTCGTACAGGGTGATATACTTTCTCATGTTGTACACGATGTGATTTCCGAGATTCAGGGAATCGCGCATGGATGCAAAATTGGAAAGCAAGATATTACTCTTTAATAAATTAACCTCGAGACTCTACCCTTAAATAGAACGCACAGTGTGGAAACCCCAAACCCAAATAGGGCGACTCCTTCTTTATGTCTTTATAACTAACAAGTACTTGTTATCTTGTCGGTTCGCCCCTCCCACCCACCTTCTTAATCTCGGAAATGCTCTAGGATTGATCTCACTATTTCATCGTAGTAATAACCTAACAAAATTATATAACCCTATACCTTGCATTCCTTCGCAGTGACTCCATATAGCAGTACGAAGGTGGGCTAGTCAATTTTGTATTAATCTATTTTTTTGTAGCTAGGAAAGCCCACCTGAAAACCTAGCTCTTTCTTTTTACCATTATTTTCCTTAAAACATTGTGACAAAATGGAATTCCTATGTTCATTCCGTCCTATTTTCGCGGGTAGATACCTTAGAAGCCAGTGACAAACATATATCGATTTTTCCCATATTCTTGTCCCCAAAATATACATACCAGATGACCAGAAATGTTTGCAATTCAATATGCTTTCTAAATATGATGTCCTTCTTCTAAGGGGTAGCGATGGTTAAGTTTTGAAAATATGTATATGAAAAACTCAGTATCAAACTGGTGCATAATTTTTTTAAATAAAAATCTGGTATATACGTATGCAGTTTATTTAAAAAATGTTTATACAGTTACATATATACAAACTAAAACGTAATATACAGACGATATCTTTCTTTACATACAGCGTAGTGGTAGGTACACGTTATGATACATATGCGTATTTTAAATAACATACCTAATAGAACTGTTAACGAAAGCATGAAAGGTACAGGCATCATAAGATGAAGTAACATCAAATATACAGGACGGGCAAAATATATGGTGCGCTATTCATTAATCTTAGATAAATAAAACATAACGTAATAGTCTAGTTGTTTGAAGTAATCTTCTTTGGCTTCCTTTAAATATAACTTTAAGAAAAAATATATTCTTAATTTTCCTTACATTTACTTCCTGCATATTTAACCAAGAATAAAATTCATATTTTTTCGAGAAAATATGAAATTAATAGGAGAGTGGTGATAAAAGTTTCTTTATAGTTTCAAGAAAGTGCTACTCAACAAATTTTTGATTCTACTTAATGAACATACAACATTTATACCGGGTGTTCCAATTTAAGAATACGTTATTGCTAACATCGCTATTATTACAGTCAACTATTTAAATATTACATAATGTAAAAACACATCACGTCAACAAAAATATCTTATAAATGAAATTTATTACTTTAGCCAATAACACCGATTGAATTAGAAGCACCCTGTATATTCATATTGTCAATCAAAAATTTCGAGCAAGTTGACGTAGACCCCTAAACAACCTGCACCGTGGTATACGCGCTGAATGTAACCTTCTTCTCATTCTTCTTCTTGCTAGCATCGTCTCTGTTGTTCTTTATAACACTTTTCAGATTATTGTCCTTGTTCATTGTTACACTGATTTCATTTGCACTGCCCCATCTGCTGTCGTTCTTGAAGTCTTCGGAATTGGCGAATTCCCTCAGTTTCGGGCTCAGCCCGAACAGTCTGTTGTTGATGTTCTGTGAGTTGTTCTCTCCTCTAAGGTAGTTGGACATGGCCAGGTTTTGTCCGTAGCTGGTGTGCATATTCTGCTGGAAATGGTTGCTGGTATAACTGAGCTTGTCATAGTTGCGCTGTGAATTGACGTTGTAGGAAACAGGATAATCTTGTGTCGTATCTATGTATCTGTAAGCCATAGGAACGAAGTTCCTGGTCTCCGATTTGCTTCTCGGTTTCTTCAGCATTCTCGGGACGGAATTGGTCCAGCTGCTGTCAGGGAGTCTGTACTTCAAGAGAGTCCCTGTGTCTATTTTTTTCGGTTCGTACTTCACCACTTGCTTTTCCTTAGGTTTTAAGAAGGACGCCAGACTGGGTTTCGTACTTAAGATGTTGAAATTTTGCAGCTTCTTGGGGTGTGGTTCATTTAAGGAACTCTTGATGATCAACCTGTTTTTGTCTAAGTCTTTAGCTGTGTCGAAGTTGACGTTCACTCTTACGTATTGACCACTGAGCACGTCTTGTTTTTCTTCTATCATTTTTGGAGGTTGTGGTGCCTTTCCTTTTAATTTTTTCCTCCGTTCTGGTCGCTTGGGCGGTTCCAGGAGGTTCTCGGCACTGTTCCAGATCTTCTTCAAGTTGTTATCCTTGTTCGTGTTGACTAGATTCGACTTATACTGGTCTAAATCCAAGATGTTCTCAATGGAGTTAGATTTAGTGATAATTTTTGCCTTTGGACCTAATTTTGAATTTATAGTGTTATACTTGATGTCGTTGATATATTTGCTTTCCGCCCTTTGCCTTGAATTCACATCTTTGATCTTGTCGAAGTTCTTCGAGAACTTTTGAAAAATGTCCTCCGGGGTGTTGATGCTTATAATGCTACTAGGTCCTTCGTCTTTCGCCAGCCTAGGATCAGCTTCCCTGGTGATTTCAATGTGAGTTACACCATTCTGGTCAGTTCTTTGCAGGAGGTTGAACTTCGAGGTGAAGTTCTTGTTGTAGGCTTTCTGATTAGCTACGGCTTTGAGAGTGGTGAAATTCGTATAAAAGTTCTGCAAGTTTGTAATGTTGTCGAATTTGAACACAAACGCCTCTCGTTTTATCACGAAGATGAGGATGTCAGTACATTTGACGTCAGTGTAGCAAATGCAGTCGACTAGATTGAAGTGCTCTACTGTTTTCTCCAAGGAGTAGTCTTCATTAGACTGTTGGTCTTGTTTGGGGTTTTCAGAGTTTGAGCGGTTTGTTTCTGAGCTTTTCGTTTCTGCAACTTCAGTATCGGAGTCTGAGCTGGAGGAACCGTTGGCAGAATCGGTTTCAGTCGTTTTCGAGGCACTTTCCGAGTGTTTCTCTATGGTAAAACTGTCGTTATCACTAGACACTATCGATAAACTGTCTATGTCCGATTCGAAACCTTCATCGGTGGAGGTTGAATTGATTTTCCTATCTGGTTTGGTTAGGAGGATCAAGTCAAGGTGACCATTGTTCAACTGGAGGTCGTACTCTGGGAGGGGTGGAGATTTCTTTTGGGCTTTTTCCACTAATGCGGACAGGGATGTTGAGGACAACTCTCTTAGAAGTAGCACTGGCATTTTTAGATGGCATCATCTGCAACAAAGAGAGAAATTATGTTAGTCTCATGAGAAAGTATCTTCTACAACAGTAAAAGGTTATAAATGTTTAATAGCTAAACTATGTTGTGAACAGTGACAACATTATGCTATATAACACTTTGCTATTTTCAAGTACGACGGATAACGATGAATACAATGGGGACTGATACTAATGCTTTTATACAGGGTATCTCACAGTGACGGCCCATTAGAATTATTTCAGACTATCTCTAACTTGTTTATTTTAAATGGAACACCCTATATATTACTGCAATTTTGGATTTTACGTGTTATTTTAGGTGGACTTTTATGAAGTTTCCCTATTTTTAAAATTAACCGTTTTCGATATATTTAATTTTTTTCAAAAAAATGGAGAGAAACAGTGACTAGCTTTAAACCATGTGTATTTTATAGTAAGAAAGATAAAGCAACTATATTTATAGAGGGGATAGCTAGCCCCTTAAGCTTCCCATTCATACTTTCAAAGTGGCTTAATTGCATACAGGGTGCTAGAAATTTAATGCCAAGTTTAGTTAACTTCAAATCTTCGTAAGTCATTTTTTTTAAATGGAACACCCTGTATGTTTTTCTATATTCTGATACACACTTTTATTCTCTTTCGAACGGTATCAGGGTTCCCTATACCTATCTCTTCTAGTTTTTAAGATATCTACTATTTTTTGTGTAATCACCTAAAATCATGTAATTTCTTGCGAGGATAGCTGTGGAACTTTTAGCAAAACTTCAAAACAAACAACTAAACTGTCAATTTGTTGTTAGTATCTTGCAGTGACAGTTTAATTTAGTGTTTATAAGAAATGGAAAACAATACATATTCAAATGGAATGAATTATTATTCATTCACGGATGTTGCAATGGGATTACAAGCAGAACATGTACAATTTTTAATAAGACTGGCATATCAAAATTTGCCACCAATGAGCAGAAAAAAGTTAAGAAGAATTTTAGCAAATCAACTAGAATATGGTCGAATTTGTGCAGAAAGAATTTTACCAAAACCATTAACTTCAAATGTAGATAATGTAATAAATGTGCTTAGCCTATTTTAATGTTCATCTAGAATCCTCAACTCGTGCCGCAGAGTATGATTTAGGCATTTCACGAGCTGCTATCTGCTCTTCATCCGGGTGACGCCGTGCAACGTGTACAATTTTGTGAAACAATGTTAGTGCGGTACCAAGAAGATCCACATTTTTGCAACATATTATATGGACAGATGAATCAAAATTTAAGAGAGAATGTATTTTTAATAGATATAATGCTCATTTGTGGTCATCTGAAAATCCTCATGTTATCCGGGAAAGAAACTTTCAAAATAAATTTAGCGTAAATGTTTTTTGTCTAATTAAAGATAACCAAATTTCTTACCATATCTACGAAGAAAATTTAAATGCCGACAGATATCTCAATATTTTGCAAACAGTTGTGGCAGATTTTCTAGATGATATACCTTTAGATCAACTAAGGAAGTGTTGGTATCAATTAGACGGGGCTCCACCTCATTGTCACACTCAAATCGATCAACAACTGACTGAAATGTTTGAAGATAGATGGATGAGACGCCTAGGACCGTGGAATTGGCCAGGTCTCCCGACCTCACTCCATTAGATTTTTATGTTTAGGGAGTAATAAAGTAAAAAGTTTATTCTACACCTGTTGCTTCAAAAGAGTATTTGATTGCTCGAATACGAAGAGCGTTCCATGAATTGCCTACAGCTGAAAGGTAGGTATAAAAAAATATATTTGCGAATAATATTTCTGTTAATTGAGTTTTAGTAGGTACCTCGATTTATTTTCACCTCAAATATCCTCTCCAAATTTGTAAACATCCTGTATAAATATTAGCAACTCAAGGTATCATAATCATTTATAATTTTAATATCGTTTGAAATGTCTAGCAGTGATATTACAATATTTCTGCATTTTATGTTACATTAACCGAATTTTTTACTATAAATTATTAACGATCGATGATATTAAATTTTAATAGTACTCTTTGGGTTATTGCATCTGTTCTCGATTATGTCCTGTCAATTAGCATGGAAATAGTTTCTGTTAAAGATGCAGACATAAGAATTGCAAAAAGTATTGATAATGATCGACTTCACGACTTCCCCTACTCTTGATAAGAAAGTTGGCGAAAATATTCCACTCTAACCCATTAACGTAGAACAAATTTAGTTTTATTTGAAACAAAGTAAGTATAAAAAAGACCTATGACACACTTACTGGTAACCATTGAAGTATTCTTTAGTAAAATCAACAAAACATTTCTAATATGCCCACACCTGTGTTAAAAAAGTTTAGGAATTCCATTTTTTTATAGAGAGCAAATTTATAACAACGGTATCAGTGGGTGTGTCTGGAAAGGACCAAAGCACAACAAAATGTGGTATAGAAAAATTTAGAAAACACCATCAATAGTTATTTTTGATCCTAGGTTGCGAAGTATCGCTGTTGTATACAACAATGGGGCGTTTTTTGCGAACCGAAAAAAACTATTCGAGAATACTACTTCGCAGCTATGTATAGAACAATATTTTCTCGAAAATTGCTTCAAAATATTGTTGAAATTTATGAAAAATATTTGCGTGACATTTACAATAAATTAATATGTATCTTAAAAACCAGAAAAAAGTATCGAAAGTTCTGCCCATCGCATTTGTTATACCTGCCGTCTTCAGAAATTATGCGAATATTTGTAAAAATATTACGACTCAAGTTTTTAGGTAAAAATGAAGTGGAAAGTGAAATATATTTTTAAGTCATGAAGAATATTTGCCTCTTAGTTTAGTTTAGTTTAGTTTAGTTTAGTTTATTGGTGCTAGGTATACAAAAGTATGTACACAAGTCAAAAAACAAAGAAAGGGGAAACATAGAGTCCTATTATAGTAAGAGTAAGATTAAAATCTAACGTCTAAAAATACAAAATCAAAATGTAAAACACACATACAAATTAGATACAATACAAACATTAACATAAATAGTCAAACGTAAACATACAGTAAAGACTGATAACTAGAATGCATAGATGCAACATAATAAGATAAATAAAGCAACAAATAACTAAAACAAGAATAGACCGGAAACTGATGGGATGCATCTACTGCGTATTTGTATTTAAAAATTCATCTATGCTATAGAAAGCATGTCTTAATAAAAATTGTTTCACGTTACGCTTAAAACTAATAAAATTTTAGTTTTTATTTCATGTGGTAAAACGTTATACAATTTAACACCCCAGTATGCTGTTCCATTTCTTGTTCTACCAAGCCTCAGGTACGCATTATTAAGCATCTCTTTATATCTAGTACCGTGACAGTGAATTTCACTACGAGCTGGATACATTACGATATGACTCTTTACATACAGCAAACACTGTAATATATATATACACAAGGGAGTGTTAGAATTTTCAACAAAATAAATTGCTGTCTACAGTCATCTTTGTATTTAAGTCCTGATATTATTCTTATAGCTTTTCTTTGCAAGCTGAATACACTACAAGCTGAAGTAGCATGACCCCATATTAGTATGGCATAAGATAAAACATAATGAATGAGGCCATGGTATGCTGTAACCAAAGTTTATACTGATACTTGATGAGTCAAATTACGTAGCAAATACAGGTTTTTTGATAATTTATTGCAAACATGCGTTGTATGGTGATTCCATAATAGCTTAGGGTCTAAATATACTCCCAGAAATTTGACAGATTTCGGATTTTCCAAGAGATCAATATCCCGCAAACTAAATATCATGGTTTCTGTCTTAGCTCTATTTAGGCTTAGATGATTCGAAAGAAACCAATCCTGCATCATTAACTCGGCTTGTTTGGTTCGATCTAGGAGCTCGGTCAGTTCAAGCCCTTGACCCGTGATATTAGTGTCATCTGCAAACTGAATAGTTAATAAAGAATTATCAATGGAACGTGACAAATCATTCACGTAAATCAGGAATAGTACAGGCCCAAGCACGGACCCCTGTGGTACTCCTGCACTAAGAGTGAGATAAGTAGACCTGTCATTGTTTTGGGTTACATATTGTTGCCTATTGGTAAGATATGATGTTATTAAATCGGTACTCTGAATTGTAAAGCATTGTAAGAGTTTCATAGGACACACAGTCAAAAGCTTTGGTAAGGTCTAAAAATTGTGAACATATAAATTGTCTTTGCTCAAAAGCAGAATTTATAACACTAGTCAGTTTCTCAATGGCTAGAGTTGTTGAAAGACTGTTTCTGAAACCAAATTGATTATTAAAATATAGAAGGCTACAGAAAATGCAGTTTTAGTCGCGTCGCTATAATTTTTGAACATCGATGAATTAACGTCTGCTATTTTATTATTGAAATATGCAGAGGAGGGCAGTAGAAAAGGTGTCTTACCTCGTGAGTCAATTTTATTCCCTAGCAACTTTGTTTTTTTTTTAAACAATTAGGATCGAAAATCAGGTTTTCCAATATATTGGATTTAGAGGAAGTGTTCAATAGACGAAATATGCGCAATAAAAAGACCTACAAAATACTGCCTGAGAGATTAAAATCGTATAAATTGTTGAAAAGTTATTTCAAAGAACGTGGAAGAACAGCATTTATTTAATTATTCATAACTTGGTTGTTATTTGTTGGAATTTTATAAATGTGCCTAAAAGTTGTGAGTTTTATTGTTCTTCAAAACTGTCCGAAATAGTTTTTGCAAAACAAAGAAGGGTTTAGATTTAGAAAGTCGATTTGTAAAGCTTAAAACCTAACTTAGTTTTGTATGTAGATGGAATTTTGATTTATTGCCAGGGGCCCGTTTGATTTTTACATTAAAATTTTACATTTTACTACTTTTTTTAATAAACATTTAGATTATTTCAATACCGTGCAATTAATTATTAAAAGTGTGATTGTATAGCCAATTAAAAAACACACATTAAAAAAAATTCTATGCCCTTTTGGAGCCGAGTTAGACTTTTTTTTTCAAAAAAATCATAGCGCCTCTGTAAAAATCAAAAGGGCCCCTGACAATAAATCAAAATTTCATTTAAATACAAAGCTAAGTTAGGTTTTAAGCTTTAGGAATCGACTTTCTAAACCCTTTTTTATTAATAACTTTCGGAGAGACAGAAAGTTAAAGTTATGCATTTTGCCCTTGACGGGATAAATAAATTTTGCAAAAACTATCCGGCTCACAGCGCCCATCTTTCGCACAGTTTTGAAGAACAATAAAACTCACACCTTTTAGGTATATCTATAAAATTCCAACAAATAACAACCAAGTTATGAATAATTTAAAAATGCTGTTTTTCCACGTTTTTTTTATAATTTTTTGCAATAACTTTTAAACAATTTATTCGATTTTAATCTATCAGGCGGCATTTTGTAGGTCTTTTTATTGCGCATATTTATTGAACACTTTTCTCTAAAATCAACAGTTTTTCCAATATATTGGAAAAACTGATTTTCGACCCAAATTGTTTTTAAAAAAAAACAATGTTGCTAATGAAAAAAATTATATCGCAACATTTTTGCAAAAATCTGGGAAATTACAGGTATAAAATAGCTATTAATGGCTTCAAAATGTAACATGGCCATGAAAGTGAAACCCTTAGTTGAAAAGTAAATCGGTTAGACATCGTCCAAAAAAGTCAAAGATTTTGACGAGTAGAAATTGAAAAATTTGAATAAAAAGTCCCTTAGGAACAATTTTTACCAATGAAGGAAATTCGTGTTACTGTATATGAAGACGTTTCTTTAATGTTGTTTTCTTTTCAGGTTATTTAAAAAATTGACATTGAAGAGAACACGACTTCTACCTAAATATGACAATGCGAGATATAGAAGACAAATGTTTAATAATAACCACTATCATTAAAATTTTTGACAGCAAGACATACTCAGAGGACATTATGCCATTTCAGATGTCAATTATACATATTATATCGAAAATACTGTACTTTGTGCCTTACATTTACTAAAAATCGTAGATTTTTCATTAAATGCGCTAAAAAATATTTCAATCAAGTCGTTGATTTTAATAAAATAGGAACCCCTCCAAAAGAAACCCCCGCATATTTGAAATTGATGCATCCGTAAGTCAATAAGGGACACTTGCTTCAGATGCTCTTCTAGGACCACTTTAGCTCAATATGCAATTGACATTAACCTCCATTAAAGGATATGGGAGTTGGAAGTCAACTTCAATGACGGAAAGTACATTGAAGACTCTATTTTGAATAAAATTCAAGGTTAAAATAGAACATCTTCGAAGGTGGTTGATGTTTCTGAGTCAGTTGCTCCGCCAGCATCTATATTTCCATACTCATCGACGAATAATGATTGCACCGTAATTAGAACTTCAGAACAAAATATGAATTCAAGAGATCACCTTGCATCCAAGTAATGGTAGTTGATTACTTTGAGTTGTTCAATTGAAATAATAAATTTTCAAAAATAAGTCATATTATTGAAACAATTTTATAAGTAACAGCTAAAGAGTGGTCCAAAATTCACGTACAGCGCCCAATTTTCTCCCTCACGGCGTGGGTGGTCCTGAGCTTGTTGGCATAAACCTTAGACTTCAAAAAACTGCAAAAAGAAGTCCATAGGCGTTAAATCGTAGGATATGGCCGACCAATTCTGATTATCAAAATGGAAAATCTCGGGTTGTTTGGCAAGTCGCAGAGTCTTGTTGAAACCAAATGTCATCTTCATCCATATCTTGCAATTTAGGCACAAAAAACTGGATTATCATGTTGCGATAGCCTGACCAAGCGCATTTTCGAAGAAGAATGACCGATGATGCCCCCATTCCAAAATCCGCACCAAACAGTAACACGTTGTGAATGCTGTTGTTTCTTAACAATCACTCCTGGATTTTATGAACCCCAAATACGACAATTTTGTCGATTAACGAAGCCATCAAAATGAACATGAGCCTCATCGCTGAAGATGATTTTGTTTGAAAAATCAGCATCCACTTGTTGTTCCATAATACATTCAATGAACTCTCTTCACTCTGCTTGGTCAGTAAGCTTCAGTTCTTGAGTCAATGGAACTTTGTAAACATAAAGATGCAAATGTCCAATTCTTGACCACGGTGCCGAATTAATGTTCCTGGACTCTCAGCAACACTCTCACGAACTACTTAGATGTTTTGTGTTGAACGACTCGCTGAAGGACGACCAGAGTGTTTAAGTTTACTATGCTCTAGTATCCCTAACTTTTTCAATTAATCTCTTCATAATTTTGTATGAAATTTGCGAACTGTATCTGCCAAACCTTTATTATTTTTAAAATATTGCTGGACAATGGAAACTCGTTGTTCTTTCATGTAGAACTCCATTTTTAATAACCATGAATTGTTAGCTGTCACGTTCTTTCTTTTCCGTTGACAACAGTTTTTTACACACATGGTGCAAAATTTAAATATTGCATAAGTTTTGGGTCACTCGATATAACGAGCGTTCAAATAAACGTGGTCAAGTTGGTTCTGAAAATTTGGACGTAGGGCGTAGCGTATAGCAAATGAACTTAAACGTCATCTGTCAAAGCGCTATATCGCCGCTATCAATTTGAATATTTTCGTTTTAAAAAGCGTTTAAAATGGTGTTTTCTCAAGAACAAAAAGTGTTTATCATAGAGTCCTACTTTAGAAATGGACGCAAGATTGATGGAATATGGAAGTATTCTATTGAGGAATGTTTCATAGAATTTCAAAATCAATTTCCCGGCGTTGTTGAGTACAAAATTTTTCAAAGTGCAGTTCAGCGTTGTGTTAATGTTTTTCGTGAAACGGGCAGTGTAACAAGAAAAGAAGGAAGCGGCCGACCTAAAAAGCGGACTGAAGAATTAAAAGAAAATGTCCAACAAATAATGGAAAATGCGCCAAGAACTTCTGTACGTGTTTTATCACAAATGGTGGGAGTATCAGTCGGTACCTGCCACACAGTGTTAAAAAAAGATTTGCGTTTGTTCTCCTATCGTTTAACTTGTCAGCAAGAACTTCATGAAGTTGATTTTCCGCGACGGGCTGTATTTTGTGAATGGTTTTTAAACAACTACGGTGAACTTCATAATATCACCTTTTTTTCTGATGAAGCCTGGTTTCATTTAAGTGGTTACGTAAACTCACAGAATATGAGAATGTGGTCTTCTGAAAAACCAGATAACTTTTTTGTCGAGGGCCCTCTACACGCTCAAAAAATTGGAGTTTGGTGTGCTCTCAATCGAAGGAGGATTTATGGACCTATTTTTTTTAATGGTACTCTTACTGCGCAAAGGTATAGAGAAGAAATTATCGCTCCTTTTGTTAACCAGCTGGAAGAAAACGAAATTACAAACTTTTACTTTCAACAAGATGGCGCAAGGGCACATACGGCAGGCGAGACGATGAATATGTTGAGGGAAGTTTTCCAAAATCGACTAATAAGTCTCAATGCTGAACATGAATTTCCACCGAGGTCATGTGATATTACGCCGTGTGATTTCTTTTTGTGGCCTTACCTTAAAAACACTATTTTTGAACTGCCTATTCCTGATTTAAACCATCTGCAGGCTCGACTTATAGACAAGATTCGTGAAATTAACAATACCCCGAGCATCTTAGAAAATGTCTTTAATTCTTTGAGGAACAGGTGTGAAAAGTGCTTGGAACAAGGAGGGGGACACTTTCAGCAGCTGCTTTAATTTATTGTTATAACAAGGAGGGGGACACTTTCCGCAGCTCCTTTAATTGTTTGTTATTGTTATCACGATTATTCTTTAAAATAAAGTTATATAGTCATTAACGTTATTGAAACTGACAGCTGCTATACAGCTCGTTGAGAAATGAGGTTAAGTTGGTCGCTATAAGCTACTCCCTACGTCCAATGTGTCAGAGCCAACTTCGACCACGTTTTTATTTGAACGCTCGTTATTAGTCCATTTCATTTTTGCTGTCACGCTAAGGTATGTCGATCATTATTAAAAATACAAAGTTGCAATTTTCATAAAAGCTTTCAAATTAAAAGAGATTTGCTATATGTTCTTTTGTTTTTGAGTGTAGTCAAAGTTTTGATATACATATTCGATAATCTGTGTAGTGGCTTTAGTGGTAAATTTTCTTGCAGTATATGAAATAACTTCAATATCTCATATTTCAATTAATGGAAGCATATATGCGTTCAACAACATTCAGAGAGTCTTTTAAATTCTAGGTATCGAAATATGGACTTTAGTCTTTCGGTGTATAACATACTGTTGTGGTTTTGGAACTTTTCTTCATCTTCTGGGCGTCAGCAGCTCTCGGAGGTCGAGTAAAAGCGTTGACTCGGTAAACAGCAAGAAAAAACGTACATAAGCAGGTTATATCTGTATTATTACCTTGACAGGTAAAGAATGCAGAGCGCTAGAGAACTTTTACGCTTGCATGTAACTTTTCTTATACAACACGTATTAAATACTTACACAAGTTTTGCATTGAATGTAATAGAGTCGTTGAAATAATTAAATGATATAACAGAACGGTTGCGCAATACGCCCTGTATATGTGTCACAACATACGAATAATGAGATAGTGGAGATAACGGTGTACGTAAATCACTTATTTTGATGTGTGTTATTCCCATATCTTGTCATCTGATATTAACTCTGTATATGATATGTTAGGTCAGAAATTGTTCTTCCACGCTGAGTTGGCTATGCTTGGGCGGTTCTAGAGAGGAAGTAGGGTGAGACCGAGCGTGCCCTGAGCGGTTTTTAATTTTAAAAAGGGTAGAAAAATATGACACATATTTTTAACGCGTTTCTTGCTCACGCAGTACAATGTTGTGGTTTTGGGAGGAAGTTCGAAGCGCCTTATGACAAATATTTTGTTTTTAGTAAGTTTAGTATATGTACTGTTAAATATCTGAAACTACAAGAGATTCTACCTCTAGCTTCAAGTCAAATTTAGCAATTTTATAACTTTATTTGGTTTCTACTTACAGGGTGATATTTATCTTCTTGATATCTTACAACACCTCTCATTGCAGTTAATTTAGTTAAAATTAAAATAAAAATTAGCCTGCTACTCCAGTCGAATTAAAACATGAAATCTGAAAACTTGAAAAAATTATTAGAAGGAGCGCCGGGCTCGCGTTCAAGTCAAAAATCTCACGCGTTTACTACATGAACTGTCAATGTAAAGCTTTTTGGAAATAAAAGTTTAACCCTTTCTTTAATTGTCTCTAAAATCCAATAGTAAATTAACAATTAACGTTATAGGTACAGGGTGTTTCATAATGATGTACAAATATTTTAAGGAGGTGTTTAGAAAGTAATTTTAGAGGGGGTACTTCCAATATATAAGTAAGTAGTTTTCAAATTACAATCAATAACTTCAGCAATATCCTTAATAAGGGGTAAAAAACAAAGGCCCTAAGTTAGATCCCTGAGGGACTGAAGATGAGGGATCAAAATATTTAGTTGAAACCATTGTATGACACAATCTGCGATCGATTATAGATATATGATGTAAAAAATTTTAATTGAGTGTCACTGAACCCATATTTTTCTAATTTACATAAATATAACCATAATAAAGTAGAAATAGGAGAGCTTATAATAAATATATGAATTTTCATAAAAAATGGGACAGTCGTACAAAGTGGTCGTTAGTTTTTCTTTATGAGTGTGGCATCTTGATTTCTATTAATAAGAAAAATAACAATTAAAAATAATATTGTATCAATACAGTCGTGAGTCGAATATTTAAGCTATGAATTTTCTAAAGGGATCTCAGCATAATAAATTATTTTGGTTAGTTTCCACATACAGTGAACCATGTACAAGTTTTTATATAATAAATGCCAATTTATTCACTCTGTATGTGTGTAAAGGTGAGCTGTAATAAATAATAGCATAGAACCACCTCTTGGTATGCAGATACAATTGATTCATTACAAAGATTTACGTTAAATAATATATTTTTCTTCAGTTTGTAAAAAAAAATGTTTGTGTCGTTTAAAACTAAGTGCAGCAGATTCCGCTTTTTTGATAAAATTTGTAATTTCATAGATTTAGATACAGTCCTCTATAGCAGTTTTTCATGAAGCTATATTGTTATATTTAATTATTTATTGTTAATTAGTGACACATCACCATTATATTACTGTAATTATTTTATTATTTTTCTAACGTTAATGTGAGGTTAAAAAACGCATTAAACTGCATCTTTCACCGCGTTGTTTGCGTGCATTTCAGTCCAAATCAGGCGTGGAGAAAAACGCGAACAGCTTGTTAAAGATCCAAACAAAAAGAGGGAAACTGAAATAATTATACACATGTTAGTATTGAGTGAAATGAAATTCGAAATGCATGACACATGAAAAAGCTTATTGATACAAAGTAGAGAGACATTGATTAACAATAAATATTAATAATTATTTGGAAAGTGCATCGGAGAAAGTGTATATACGCGTGTGGTGCAAATTTTCTCAGAAGAAAATTCGCTGTTAGGCCACTCGGCCACAACGTTTTAATTTCATTACAAAGGGTACATTTTTTGACATAATTAACAATCAAATTACTGCATCTCTTTAACAGAAGCCCCAAATATTAAATCTAAACTTGATAATAACTTAAAATACTTTGATGGCAAACGGAAACTTAATTTTTGAGACATTTGAGACATAAGATACAAAAAGTTGCAACTTGGATAAAAAATTTATCATTTAGTTTTAGGTAATTAAAAAAACCGTGGTTGTCGGTTTTCAATACAAGAACAAAACTAATTAGTTCCGAAAATAAGAATAAAAATTGGCTCTTTAATACTACCATTTTTTAAGAACTTTTCATAAAAATAATAACACAAGTTATTACACTTTTTAGAAAGCTCAAAATTAATGACGGAATCACATAACTTTAAACTTTTTCTTAAATTAAGATTTTGTTACTTGTTTTTGCTAACCAATTTTTTAATTGGTACCTACATTATTATATGTAACAAACTGAACGTACTATAAAACAATTATCAAAATTTTAAAGCAATAAACAATTTAAACGGCATTTATTAACCAGAAAATGTATAATTATTTATGATTTAATTAACCAAACATTTAATATCTACATATCACTAAAAATATTTCGCAAAAAGGTTTTTTTGTCTAGTCGAACACATTAACAGAGAAAAGGCTCATTAAATATTTTAGGTCTACTAAAACAGTTCAAATTCAATTGCATTATTAACAGAACATTTTATTTTAGAAAAAAAAAGTGTTAAAATTGCCTATAGTCTGTTTAGAAATGAAAGAGAGTAATAAAAGCTCATTATGTATGCAAATCGTAAATAAATGTAGTACTGGTGCTTATATTCAATATTTTTATATTATGTATTTTCCGTATAGATGAGGTCTACTTTTAACAAAACTTTGTGCGATCGGACTGTACTAAATTGTAGCAGGTAGCTAAAATTTAATCCCCGACAATCCGTCTTTGTCTATGCCGCTTCAATTTCTCGGTCCATTTCTCTTATAAGTAAACAATATAAAAACAGCATTTCAAAACATGAGGCTACTTTAAGCATCATAACCGGGTTAAGAGGGTTTTTAGTAATTCAAATAAAATTATTCAATATTATTATCAAAATATTTATTTAAATTTAATGAATAGACTTTTATTCCACACAAAAATATATGTATTTTGAAAATTCAAATTATGGTGAGTAAATGTAGTGTTGTATAAATGTACAATAAAGAAAATAAAAAAGTAGGTATATTAAAATTCATCCTCTGAATATTCTGATGAATTATCTTCGTCTCCTAGATTGATAACGATAGGTTCCACAGTAACGTCAATTAAATTATCGAGTTCCCACATTTTCTCCTCTTCTTTTTGTACATGATGTATACATCTTTGCCAGTTATCTGCAGTTACTCGTTCCAAGGAATTTTTTAACAAAATTTTCACGTCACTTAATTTAAACGTCGTATTATTTCGCGCTACATCTCCTTTTACCTGCGCCCAGACTAATTCGATTGGGTTAAGTTCACAGTGATAAGGTGGTAACCGTAGTACCGTTATTTGGCGATTTGTTGCCATTTCATCGATAACATATTTTTTCTGATCTTTATTAAGATTGACAAGTGTCAAAAGTTCCTTTTTCACCATATTTGTTTCAAAAGAAATGTTTTTTCCGGATAACCATTGAATTATATCGGCTTTCCTCCAAGCAGTCGTAGGCGTCCGCTCGGTCTGCCGTGAATGGTAACTGGCATTATCCATGACAATTACAGACCCCGGAGGAATAAGATCCAACATCTGTGTAAAATACTCTTCGAAAACATCTGCGTTCATGTCTTCGTGATAGTCACCTGTATTTTTAGATTCAAATAAAAGTAAACCGCCATCTACAAAACCACTGGCACTACCTATATGTGTCACTATTAATCTTCGCCCTTTACCTGAAGGTGCCTTGAACCCTGTTGAAAGTCCATCCAAAAATGCTTGTCGAAAACTTTTTACATTTTTATCTTGCCATACTTTTGTTACAGTATATCCCTCGTTGACCCAAGTTTCGTCTAGATAATAAATATTCCTCCCTTCGTCACGGAATTTTCTAATTGATCTTAAGTAGGATCTTCGCCAACAAATAATTTCATCTTTATCGATAAGAACTGACTTCCTGTTCTGCTTTTCCCAGCAAAAATTCAACTCTCGTAAGACGGCCCATAATTTGCTTCTACTGATTTTTGGCAAATCGTTGTCCTCTGAAAGTTCACTTAAAATTTTGTTTAGCGTTGGTATTTCTTTTTTAAAATAAAATGAGTGTACTTTTCTGCGAATGACATTTTTGAAGAAATCATCTATAACGACTTTTGACCTCCCTGTAGATGATTTTGGGGGATTTACAGTATCTTGTTCATTTTTTGTTTCCTTTAAAAGTCTGTAGATAGTCGATTTTCCAATCCCTGTCAATTTTGTTAGCATTAGTGTTACCCGATAATTACCTGAAACGAAATATTAGCACGCCCATGGCCGGTTCTTATTTGGGGGTTTTATTACTCTCTTTCATTTCCAAAGAGAGTATAATAAAGGATTAACTACAAATAATTATAATATCTAATAATGTTCATCAATCTGTAAATGTTATATTATAAAAATAACCATTGAATTCTCTCATACATTTTTTTTCACAGGTGGCAAAAAATTCAAAGAAATATAGAAAAAAAACTAAAACTACGCCACAAATAAAGAACCTCACAATATAATTAAGGCCATCTGACTTAACGCCTTTAGAATTCTGGTGATTATTTTCATAGGTGCAGGTTGTTATTCATAATAAGAAAAAAATGCTTGACTGAAAAGAGTTATAACAAAATATTAATTAAAACAAAATAATAAGTTGCTTGAAGAAAAAGACTCATAACAAAAATACTTCAATGGTATCATCAAATTTTTTTAATTATAATTTCGCGACAACTTGAATTTTGCTGCACTCCTGTCTCATTATACTGAAAAACTTGCCTATATAGACGTTCAAAGCATATTTTTTTTTACGATTTTAACAGTAGATGAAGGCGTTTCTTAGTCTACGAGAAGTTTGAGTTGCCTGGGGAGCCTACTAGATGGAAATCCACTTTACTTCAGGCTCCCTGGAGCATGCGCGTAATCGGAGGTAAATTAATGGAATCATTTTTACTATTTAGGTCGTTTTTGTATATTTTACACACCTAACCTGACATAACCAAACTTATCTGTTTAAATGGAAGCCTCCAAGCAAAGTGATTTGTCTGTCTGTAGACAATATTGTGACCGAACGATTAAGTCTTGACGTGTATGGGACCTTTTACATTCGAATTCAGCCGAAAAGTCGTATTCAGGGTGTTCTTCCGTCGACTCCGTTGCACCTGGCGGGTCCTGTTCTCCAATGTGTGGATCTGCCCATATCAACACACCCATAATCAAAAGTCAGACGTACGTGCGCCAGCCGCCGGTTTCGTTAACAATAAGATTGCATCCACGTACAATGAATAATAATAATTTCCCTCGCAGGAAGCCTGTTTCCTTAATGATAAAGCGCTATTAGAAAAAATCCTTGACCATCCAGCTGGAGATGTTCATCTTTTCACGTAATGAATCATACGTACTTATTTCCTTAATTTCATAATGGAAGGCGAATGCGTTATTATCGTGTGCGTTTAGCATGAAAACACTCATTATTTTATTGCTAAACCATAAAGCACCTCTGCTGCATTATGAATTGTAATAGCATTTTAAGCGGCTCTAATGGGAAGTGCTGTTCCGATGCAAAGCCGGGAACGATTTATTAAAATCGTAAATAAGCGTATTAAATTTATTCAGGTTCCGATGTACCGGGTGATGTAATTCGCCAGCGACAAAAGAAAAATAGATGTAGTGGAGCAAAGTTGTATAATTTAGTGAGTTTTCCCCCAGAGAATCGGAAAATGAATTGAATGGACACCATTACGAAAAAAACCGATGTCTCTTTTTTAATATCTTACGAAAAAATGGAAACATACTAAGTGGGCACAATAGCAAAAAAACTTTGTCGACGTTTTGTCGTAGTAATAATGAAAACGACAAAAGGTGTATAAAGTGTAATAGTATTTTTGTTATTATACCGACTGATCCAGTCCAGACAAAAAAAGGAGAGGAAAATTTCATTTTCCTCTTCAAATATTTTATCTACATCTAACGTTCGCTAGAAAAACAAATTTTAGACGTCACTTCTTTGTGAAGGGATAAACGATACAGGTAATTATAAAAGTTAAAAATATATAACGTTTAATTATAACAAAAAGTTATAATAATTTAACTGATTTATAATGTAATAAGAGCTACTATATACTTAAAAAGCACTTTGGTTCCGAGAAATATATTTATTTATAGTTAATTTTTACATTTATAATCTTCTATTAATGTAAATTTTATGCAAAAGACAGAAATTTGTAGTAATTTAATACTGTTTTAGTAAATAAATTTGTAACCGTTTTTTCCTTTTTTTAAGTATTTTCCTAATGTCTTCGAATTTTAAACTATGATTTAGATATTTTATTAGATCAACTTTTGTAACAAATATGTTTTAGATGATCTAAAAAATCATAACTTATAAGACAGCTTTAAAAGTCTGATGAACGAGTTTTAACTTTAGATGGATCTATAGCAAATAGGCAACCAGCAATATATTTTTATAGATTTTATTACGCAGTTCGTCTAAATATGAATTAATGCACAAATAACAGACTTTCCCCCATTTTAACGCTGTTTTTCTATAAAATGAACTTGGTTTGAAACTCAAATTACTTTTTGTTGTAAAGAAATTAGTAATTTGCCGCTTTTGAACAATCGTAAACATGTTGCTAAAGTTTCAGTACATCTTTCAATAGCCATCGTCATTTCATTTTATGATGTATAGTATAAATTTATTACTTTGTTGGATTCATCAGTTTAAGCAGTAACCGTACGTTACTGTTTAGTTTATGTTTCGAACAAGAAAAGTCATCATCAGTAGAATTCTTTAAAGACGTTGATATTTACACTTTCTTTTAAAACTTGTGTAGTTTTTAGAAATCAGTGAAATTGAACAAATGGCAAAATAATGACGAAGGTATAAATAATTTAAAAAATACAAGATATAATGGAAAATAGAAATAAGAAAAATAAGAGTTGCCATCCTATAGATCTCTAAAATTGTTACACGTGTTTGCAAAACATTTTTTTTTTCGTAAAAAAGTAATAGATACAAACCTAAGTTTATTATTTCTCCTAAATTTTTAATTTCTAATAAAGTTACATTATATTGTTTGAAAAATAGAATGTATTTAAATAGTTACCTACAAAGATAATTGAGTTTTGTTATCTATATTAAATTGTGTTATCTACCAAAAATTTAATTATTTATCTAAAATTTAATTATCTGTCTCGCGATTTAGTTATCTATCGAAAATTGTCCATCTCAAATTATTTACATAAAATTATTCATCTAAAATTATCTATCTAAAATTGGTTTTCTAAAATAATCAATCTAAAATTTAATTATCTCTCTATCTAAAATTGTCTACTTAAAATTATCTAAAATTGTCTGTCTAAAATTATATATCTAAAAATTATCTATCTAAAATTTAATGTCCTCTCTATCTAAAATTGTCTACCTAAAATTATCTAAAAGTATCTGTCTAAAATCTATCTATCTATCTAAAATGTAATTATCTATCTAAAATTCAATGATCTCTCCATCTAAAATTTAATTATCTATCTAAAGTTGTCTACCTAAAATTATCTTTCTAAAATTATCTAAGATTATCTGCCTAAGATTGTTCATCAAAAATTATCAATCTAAAATTTAATTATCTGTATCCAAAATTTAATTATCTATATAAAATTGTTTATCTAAAATCATTTATCTAAAATTATATATTTAAAATTATCTATCTAAAATTATTAATCTAACATTTAATAATCTATATAAAATGTAATTATCTACCTAAAATTTAATTATCCCTATCGAAAATTGTCTACCTAAAATTATCTAAAATTATATGTCTAAAATTTATCTACCTACCTAAAATGTAATTATCTATCTAAAATTCAATGATCTCTCCATCTAAAATTTAATTATCTATCTAAAGTTGTCTACGTAAAATTATCAATCTAAAATTTAATTATCTATCTAAAATTTAATCATCTATCTAAAATATAATTTTATCTATCTAAAAAATTTGATTAAACGTTGCAGGCCCTGAAATCTCGAAAAGTGTTGCACATGTATTAGCAAAACATTTTTTTTCGTAACAAGTTTATTATTTCTCCCAATTTTTTTATTTCTGAAAAGTTACGTTATTATGAAGCTTGAAAAATAGAATGAATTTAAATATTTATCTATAAAGATAATTTAAGTTTGTTATCTATCTATAAAGATAATTTAGTTTTACTAAAAATGAAAAAAAATGCTGTTTATATGTATCAGTTGATTATGAAAAAATAAAATATTATGCAGAAATATGTACATTNTATCTGAAATTATCAATCTAAAATTTAATTATCTATCTATCTAAAATTGTTTCTCTAAAATTATCTATCATAAATTATCAATTTAAATATATATTTAAAATTTAATTATCTATCTAAAATTTAATCATCTATCTAAAATATAATTTTATCTATCTAAAAAATTTGATTAAACGTTGCAGGCCCTGAAATCTCGAAAAGTGTTGCACATGTATTAGCAAAACATTTTTTTTCGTAACAAGTTTATTATTTCTCCCAATTTTTTTTATTTCTGAAAAGTTACGTTATTATGAAGCTTGAAAAATAGAATGAATTTAAATATTTATCTATAAAGATAATTTAAGTTTGTTATCTATCTATAAAGATAATTTAGTTTTACTAAAAATGAAAAAAAATGCTGTTTATATGTATCAGTTGATTATGAAAAAATAAAATATTATGCAGAAATATGTACATTGCTTTTCGAAATATTAATATTTTATTTGACGAGTTCCTTTTGAAATGTTTTCATCATGAAAATTCTCTTTGTGAGTATAAAAATTAATCCTTCAAAAATGGTATTGAAAAAACGACCACTTTCCACCAGCCGCCACTGGAGGTAATCTTTTCTATGGACTTGCTTCTTAAGATACCGAAATATTTGTGAATTTCCTTACTACTTCTAAAAATAACGTAAAAGTTCAAGACTTAATAACAAAAAATCCACAATTTAAAATAAGGAATTGTTATTCTCTTGCAATCGTCCCTCCTACTTACATTCACTGCTATAATTAATCGAACTACAAACATTCTGCATCTAAATAGATTCTTAAAACAGTAAATTTATATCGGCGGACCCCCTCACACTTAGCATTGCACTTGTCTGTAAACTGAGTGACCTCAAATTGGGCGGCACATAAAGGTTGACGTGACCTACTTGGTAACCATTTTCCGTGCATAAACCTCCAAGTAGGTGTTTTTATTACATATTAAGATTTATATTTAATTAAATACCTAATTAATCTACAGTAATGAATTCGTTGAGTCATAATACAGTTATAATAATTATAAACGTACAATATTTTTAAGTACGTGTTTCAGCCACTCTCATTCAGGTTAAAAAAATGTATGCAATCAAATTCGCCTTGAAAATTACAGACGTTGAATTAAGCATAGAGGAAATATTTAATATTTAATTAATGTAAGCTGCAGGTACACGTACTGGAAAAATTATCAACGGAGGTTATTACGTGGCTAGTGAATAGTGAATACTTTCAGTATGGTTTAAATTTTTAGAAAAGAATATGTATGTGTTAGAGATTTTGATTAATTAAAAAATGTATAGAAATAAATGGTAGCCTGTGATGAACACGTAATTCTAGGCAGGTCAGAATATATTTTCTTAAATGTGTTCTCGATCCAATAAACTTTTAAATGTATATCTACTTTTTATTTGTTGCAATAAATTGACAAAGCATTAGAACAAAAATCGTCATAATAAACAGAAAAACACTATGATAACTTATGTAAGATCGACCTGTTTTTTAAATGTTTAAGATGAAAACAAGTTACAAAATTCTAGAATGCAACTAACTAATCTACTATTGAATTTATATTAAGTCACCAAAGATTATAGAAATTTACTACTACACTACTTTATTCTCGAAAAAATTTGCTCTCAGTATTTTGATGTCACTTCGATGATATCATTCGTTCTGCAATTGCATTTTAAAGAAAAAGTTCCATTAAATTCGAAAAACGAGTAATTTTCGAGTTATTATTTGTTTCAGTCTAAAATATGTTTACTGCAGACCTGAATAAATAAAAAATAATTTAAAAATTGTTTTATGAAAAATAAATAAATAAATAAAGTTCATAGTAATTTTTTTCACCAAATTTCCGAACTATTGATGGTTACATTGTATATAAAATTGCATTTGCAATAAAAAAGTCTTGTGTTTTTTTTGTGAAAGGCATGGTTGTACAATTATACAGCCCTACAAAAAAAAGGATCAGATCTGGTATTCAGACCCATGTATTTCCATGTACTTTTTTCCGCTGAATCCTAATCTGCCTTCTAGGCTGTTATCTCATCTCTCAGTACAAAAAATAGAGAGATAGATGAGCGGACGGGTGGGTTTTATAGGTGGTACAGGTGGATGAATAAATATGCGTATTCATGCATGAACACGTGGATAGAAAGATGTATGAATTCATAAATGGGTGGGTGGATGGTCTGAATACTAGATCCGATCCTTTTTTTTTGTGGGGCTGTGTGTAACATTTTTAATTTATTCAAGTTTATTTTAGGGTAAAAAATAAAAACTGTCTTTTAAATTGTTTTACGAATAAAATGGAAAGGACGTAAGCACAAAAACTGCCTTTTGAGTAATTTCTCAGGAAAACAATATGAAGAAAATTATTATTACAAGCCAATTTTTTTGTGGTATGTATGATGGATATCCTAGTACTAATTATGTACCAATGTAGGTGAATATATAGGCTTTCATTTCCTTAAGTCGTTTAGTATCTCCGCCACTGATTGTATATAATTGTGAATTGTTGCTTTTATCAACCTAAATTTTATCAATCTGCGGTAAACAATTTTCGAAAGATTTATGTAAATGTGATTTCTTTCAGAGACTTTAACTCCTTGTATCTCGAAAACTCAGTCGCTTAGGACTTAAATTCATACACAGGATGTCAAAAAGCAAAGAGTACTCAAAAAAATCTTTCCCGTCAGTATACACATGATAACACAAAATTAGACGACATGCATAAAATAACAGAAAATTTGACTTTTTTGTATTAATAAATGATTTATTAATAACTCCAGATAGATAGAACCGTTCTTAAATTTTAAAAAATTACGAGATAATTGTTTATCGCGTGTTCTTATAAAAAAAAGTATATTACCTATTTATTTTTTTGAATAAAAATAAGTCTTTCTTCTGAAATAAATTCAAAAACGTGCATTTTTATTATTATTGTTTGCTTGAGTTGTAACATTAATTAATAATACATAAATAGTGTCATTTCATACCAATGCAGGAGTGACATATATCCATTTTATGTACGGACGTGCCAATGGTAATGGACTTGAAGCTTGTCGTCAGTATGTTGAGGTTTATCCTAACCATTCAATTTTTTCTGCTCTAATATTCAGTACACTTCATTAGCGGTTTCGAGATGATAGAAAACTGGAAGACCATCTGTTTCTATACCAGAGATAGAAGAGCCGGTTTTGGAGGAAGTGGGAGAAAACCCTTGAACTAACCTTAGACATATTGCAATTCATGTAGTTATTATCCATCATCTTGTTTGGAAAACCTTCAACTACTCGTATACCTCTGCCACATTCAATATGTAGAAAATACGATAAAAATCCTAATTTTGCGCCTTCCATTTCTTTCACGGATATGATAGAATTTACGAGGGCTGAAAATCTCAATTTTCATGACGGCGGTGTTTGCGATGTGAAGATCTACATCTGTTGTAGAAACCAGACATCAAATGTTCTTTTGGAAGAAGTTCCTTTAGTCATGAGACAAAATATCTGGTTCCAACAAGACGGGGCACCAGCTCATAACGAAAGGAGGGTGCAAAATTTTCTTCATGAATATTTTCAGGCACCAATGGTCCAATAAGGTGGCCTGCCCGCACCCCTGATTTAACCCCACTCGATTTTTTCTTGTGGGGTTACCTAAAGAACATAATTTATCAAACAGAAATTGAAGACTTGGCTGACTTGTGCAATAAAATTTATGCGAGCTGTGCATCTATTATTCGAAATGTTTTATTACGGGCAACTGGTACCGACCTTAGAAAAATATTTGAATTATGTATTCATGAGAATGGCGGCAATTTTGAACACTTATTGTGACTCGTGTATTGTTAATTTAGTATCGTTTATTTGTAATTTTTGTTAATTTTGCATCAGTTTTTATTAAATAAATATTACTTTATCTTGACCGAAAAGTCTATGATTTGCGTAAACAAGATTAAATGAAGTAATTTTCTGTGATATCTATTAGTTAAATAAAATCAATTCATCGCTGTTTTATTCAAAGCAATATAATACGACGAAAATCTGCTGAAAAAAAAATTACCTCAAATCCAAGTATTCTTTATATCACAAAAGTTGCTTATAATTTAGAGATCTTTCATGTGCGCCACTTTTCAAAACTGCTGTAACAAAATATGTTTTCGGATTGCAGCGACATCTATACCTGCACTGAGAGGAACGGCATTTGTACTCACAAGTAATGCCATTTATTGAAACTATACAGTGAATTTTTCAGAAAACGTTTATCTTCTTCCGTTTTCGATATATACAGCTGGGGAGTTTTAAATGGGACACACTGTATATTACATTACGGGTATGAACTGGAAATATAGGAAGTACCATTCGCAGCGCGCTTTTGCAAAAACGCAGGTTAGAATATCTGCTGGAGTTCAACACCTACGTACTACATTCACTCTCTATAAGATGCCGTTCACGGATTTCTAGCCTGAGTCAGAATTAGAAAAAGCCTCCGGGCGGCCGAGGAGAAACGCCAACTAACGGCTTGAAATATCAAGAGATAGTATTCTGCTATAAATCGGGATATAGGAGATGGGCTTAGTTCCTAAGAGAGATAAGCAAACATTCCTAGGATGTTTGTTTGCTCTTCGGCCGCTGTTTACTCTGAAATTAAATAAAAGTAATTTGAAAAATCCTAGTTTGATATGTTTTGTATACCACTAGGGTCAAGGTTGCTGAAGCTATAGATGCCCATTTGTCATCATTTGCATACTCATTTACTAGTTTTTAACACTAAACCATATTCTTTTCCTCTAAGAGTAACATAAGTAATGAATTTTTACATAATTTGTGGAGCAAATGGATTTTACTACCTCAAAATAGGTAATATTTGAAAGGTAACATACCTTTATTTTTCTACTAGCGTGAGTATAATTTGGACTCTCCGCATGCATCATTTACAGGGCAGGAAGACAAAACTAAAATAACATATAATAGTAGATGTATAAAATAACAATTTGAAGTATGTATCTACACAAACTCAAAGGAAAAACGCATTTTTAAAATTTTGAACATAGCAACAAAAAATGTCTACAGAATATAGAATACACAATAATTGGAAGTTGGAACACGTAATAGGCGCTATAAAATTATTTATGAGTAATTTTTTTAATCAGTAATGGCGTGAACAGTGTGTCAAATATTTATATATTCAATTGTGTAACTCTTAACATGTAGTTTTGTTTATCTCTCAGTTAACAGTTTCTAATTTTTAGTTTTTACTCATACTTTGTATTTTGGCGATTTTATTAACCCATTTCCTCCCACTGTACTCATATGAGTACACTACATTTTTTTAGCATTCAGTGACATCTATTGGAAATTTTCCTCAAATTGAAGTTATAGAAGACTTCTGCAATGGGTAACCATGATATATTTTTAAACTTTTCTGCTAGGTGGAACTTTTTGCAATATGAATTCTTATTTATACTGTACAAGCACGTTGTAACAAGAAGTGTGTTTTTATGACGTCTTTTTTTATACTCTTCGGGTTGATATATTTTGTTTTGTGACCTAAGTTAGTTTCTCTGGTATGTATTAATGCCATTCATTCACATTTAGTCAAACTATTTCATAGTTTTCTTACAACTAGTATGAAAAATATTTATTGTACTCATTTGAGTACAATGGGAGGATGGGTAAAATAAAATAAATATTTGATTTTAGGTATTTTCAATATGAATTCTGAATTTCAATCCATTAATCCATCGTGTTTTTACGGAAAACGTTTTAAAACTTTGGGAGAAACAATTGAAGATATCCATAGTGCTGGCGATCACGGTGCAGAAATAATTATTATCCCACCTGATGTTGATTTGCAGACAGATGAGGAAGAATTTGATGATAATGATATCGGAATTTCTGATTTCCCAAAGGATGTTCCTGACGAACTAGAAGTACACTACGATTCAGATGATGATATTCCTCTCTCTGAACTAGCAGCTAACAAAAATGCAGATTCTGATGATAATGAAGATAATACGCCATTATCGATACTTGCTACAAAATTAACGAATAATTTACAAGGTAAGAAGAAAACACCGAAAAATACTCCTGACTGGACAAAGTATTATATAGACATTAGCATGAACGACGTTGGAAATGGCTATGAAGATAGACTAAGAATTGTGGTAGATGATTTAAAAAATAATAGTCCTGTTGAGACGTTTGAAAAATTGTTTGATCAAAATATAATCAAAATGATCGTCGATCAATCGAATATGTATGCGGCGCAAAAGAATAATCATACATTTGTGGTAACTGAGGATGAAATCAAAATATTTATCGGTATATTACTCATCAGTGGTTATCACAAACTACCTCGTGAAGCTATGTATTGGTGTGTGGATGAGGACGTATCCATGCCGTTGGTGGCTTCCAGTATGTCTAGGAATCGTTTTCAGGAAATAAAGCGATACATCCATTTTGCAGATAATACTAAACTGAACAAATATGATAAAATGTATAAGCTACGGTCATTAATCGATATGCTAAATAACAACTTTCGTCAGTGGGGTATTTTCCACCAAAACCTTTCTATTGATGAGGCTATGGTGAAATATTTCGGACACCACTCCGCCAAACAATTCATAAAGGGAAAACCGGTCCGATTTGGATATAAAGAGTGGATGCTCTGCAGCTCCAGTGGCTATTGTTATAGTTTTGACATCTACTGCGGTGCAAAACCAAGTATATGCCAAGCAGATGGAATGGTAGAGGCAGTAGAGCGCACTCTTCCTTTAGGATCAAAAGTCGTCTTGGGACTTCTTCAATGCGTTGAACATCCATTGGACCATACTGTTTATTTTGACAATTATTTTTCAAGTCATGATTTGATGAAAACCCTGCGAGATATGGGTTTTAGAGCAACTGGAACAATACGTGACAATAGAACGAAAAAGTGTCCACTATATTCAATAAAGGACATGAATAAATTGACCCGTGGTGCGTTTCAGCAATTATATGACAAAAGTAATTCACTTCTGTTCGTCAGATGGAAGGACAATAATATTGTTACCATGGTCACCAATTTTGACACAGTTGAGCCACTGGGTAAAGTCAAACGCTGGTCAACGATAGAAAAACAAAAGATTGATGTGCCCCAGCCCAAACTGTTTTCAAATTATAATTCTTCTATGGGTGGGGTTGATCTTCTGGATCAAGCTGTCAACAATTACCGAGTATATATTCAGGGAAAAAAGTGGTGGTGGTCACTTTTTACGCATTCTGTAAATCTTGCAGCTGTAAATGCGTGGCGACTTCAGTTGCTGGCTTGCGAAGGCAAATTGGATTTGCTAGGTTTTATTAGAGACATTACACGGCATTATTTGAGATCATTCAAAAAAGCAACTTTTACTAAAAGGAAACCTGCATCTGTTCCTCGAAGTATATGTCAAGATGGACTAGGTCATTTTCCTAGAAAACTTGAAAAACAGTTAAGATGCCGGCAATGTCATCAAAGATCTAGATGGAGTTGCCTTAAATGTACTGTAACATTGTGTATCGAGCGTGATTGTTTTGCAAACTTTCATTCTCAAGTTTAAATAAAACAACCTGAATTTAAAAAAATAAGTCTTAAATAAAGCAAATGTTTTTAGTATTATCTAAGTTCAACATAAATTTATTAACCCTTCCTCCCATTGTATCCAAATGAGTACACCTTGTTTTTTCCAAAAATACCAGATCATTTCTTATTTTAATTTTTTTGTTCATATTTTAAGTCTTATAAAGCTTGGAAATTGGGCAGAAATATCTAAATTGAAAGAAAAATTTTTCATGGGAGGTAATGGGTTAATACGGGATTCATAGAGCGTTCTATTTTATAAATAAATATTATGTAACTCTGATAATAATTTATTTTTATAAAGTTATATTTTCAACTAATGATATGGTAAACAATAAATCTATATACTAATGACTCAATCAGCGTGACGTACAATTTTCATTTAAAAATAATAATAAGTTAATCTCCTAAATCCGTAAGTAGATATTGTCCTGGATTTTGATTGGTCATTGGGTCTTCATTATCGCTTAGCCTATTAAAGAAACCATACACACTGTAAAAAAAATTCACTCAAATTTCGCTCAATTTTACTCAATAATGTATCAATTTATGTCCATACCCGATTGAGGGAAATTTTATAATAAATATATCAACAGTTAAGTCATTCCCAAATGACCAAGTTGAAGTAGACTCTGCTGACTCTACAGATAGACCCATACCCATGCAACCCGAACCCGAAGAATTGCAATTTAATACTTTTCGGAAAGGAATGACTCACGCTGCTTCAACGTTTTTACTCTTTCTTCATAACAATGACAACTTTTCTAGGAAAGATGTAGTTACAATTTAAGAACATGTTAACAAATATCTATTGGAGCCGTTATTAAATACGTTCATGGCTTTTGCCAGGTTTTACTTCGAAAAAAATGAACCACACCTCTTCAATGAATTTTGTACTCTATTGTCAAATTGTAGAGATCCATTTCAATCCTTAAATACAGAATACCTATTATACAAATATTTAAGAACCGAAGGTTACATTGACAATCTTACAGCAGAACAATTTGATACTGTTTGGAAAGCATGTTGGGGATATCGACAGCACTTCATTAAGAACTCAAAAGCAACTTCTGAGATTATTGCGAAATGGCCCTTCTACAAAACCCCGGCTGGATATAGGCTGGTAAGAATTGTTGAAGTTGTAGATGTTGTAGATGTGATGTGATGAATTGACTTTTGTTTTAGATTGATATGGATTTCAAGTTAGCGTTCCGTAGTTGTAATGTGGATGGCTTACTGGAACACTTTGATGGAGTTTTGAGAAAAATTTATACTTTTTTGACGACAGAAAACCATGTTAAAGACAAGTCAGTAAAAACTCTACTCGAAAAATTAGACGCCACAATCTCAGAGAGTAAGTCAATTACATCAGCTAGTCTAATAAGTAATAATCATTTTCCTACATTAGATCTGTCTTTATTTTTATGTACGTAATCTTATATTACTAATTTTACATGTAGGTACTAAAGCGCTTTAAACAATAATTATTAACTATTTCTATTATTGCCTTTCTAGACGGACGACATGCTGCTGGTATTTGGGCATTACATGGCTACTTAGTTCCAACGACAAAAATTATCAAAAAGGATGTGACGGGGAAAAAACAACCACCAAATTCATCATCAAAGATTCACAGGAGTCTGTGATTTTTGTCGGCGATAATCTGATTGAAGTCGAAGATAGAATCAATCATCTCAAGCGAACCAAATCGATGAAATTTTCATACATTTTGATGAGATTCGTTTCAAATTTACTAATATTATCCTGGCTCTCGATATTTGCTTCAAATTGATATATCTTTTCGACTTAGAATTCCCTCTCGAGAGTGAAATGTTCTTTAGCTTTCTAGAATTTCATGTTTACAAAATTAAGCCTACTTGTAAATACCCAAAGGTACAAATCCTATGTAGCTATTTAAATACTAGCGAATAAAAAATTCGAAAGTTAATTTTTAGTTATTGTTTACCTTGTTATTTGTTACTAAAATTTAAAAACATGAAAGCTCAAATTCATTATGAGACTGAATAGGTTCATTGACTGAATGAAACCCAATACATTAATACAAAGAATACATTCATTGTATCAATGATTCTTTTCATTAGATCGAAAAACGCATTCTTTTATTTGAAGAATTAAGTTCATTGTTTCAATGAACCTTTTCATTGTCTCAATGAACCTTTTCATTAGATCGAAAAACGCATTCTTTTATTTGAAAAAATAAGTTCATTGTCTCAATGATTCTTTTCATTAGATCGAAAAACGCATTCTTTTATTTGAAGAATTAAGTTCATTAATACAGAGAATATATTTCATTAGCTTGATGCAGGAATTCTTTAAATTGAAGAATTGGGAATCATTGAAACAAAGAATCACTTCCATTAGAATAATGAAAATCTTCACTAGCTTAAGAAATTTTGTTCATTAACGAAAGAAGGTTACTTTCATCGAGTCAGTGAAGCACTCTTCATTGTAACAATGAATTTCTTCATCGGCTGAAAATCTATAATGAAATTTATTGTCTTAATGAAGTTTTTTGTTGTATTTAGGCACATTTTTGGTTCAGTGTACTTATTATTTCCTAAAATATTCTCAGCAATTCAATGCCATGACTTACCCAAGTTAAAGTAATAATGGATTCTAATCAGAATTTCATCTCGCAGCAGCGACTATTAACATTCCGACCTTCGATCTCACGATAGATCGCTTCCTTTGACCACAAAAAAGTCGGCGATCCATCTCCAGATGAAACGTCCGGAACTTTCACCTGATGGTTATTGATACCATACGAAAATAATACAAACACAGCAGTCGTCAAGAGAAATGTTCCAAAATTATTATCACTTTTATGCCGACATGAATCAAGGACTTGATAATGGGTAAAAAGTAAAAGGCGATGGCCAATTAAAGGTAAAAAAACAAAAGGGAATCCATTTCTCTATATATACGAGAACGGCGAACGTTAGCAAATATAGATTAGAAATCTTAACCATATATGCATATTTATGGACAATGTGTGTATTTTACAGGCAGAGAAAATTAAAGTATGAAAAATTTTCACTATTTAGTATGTTTAGTTTTTTACTTTAGTGCATACGGTGTTAGTCACATAACAAAGATAAAATATAATATCTAAAGACTAAAGTTTTGGAAAATTTTCTTGTGATTTTGAATAAATGTATAAAAATTGATGATTTCATTACGAAGATATAGATCATGTGTTGTTTTCTAAATGAAATGAAAAACAAACGGCAATGCTAATTGGGCCTCTATGTGGTTGTCTCTATGAAAGATTCTGAACGATAAAGTAAACTAAAAAATATTTTATAATTTATATGATTTAAAAGAGAAATCCAGAAACGATAAAATGGCAAAAGGAGGCATCCAAAAAGACGACAAATATATAATCAGTCTTGTAAAACTCCATTAATACTGTCTTTCGTTAATAGCTATAGTAAAATAATTGGTTTAAATTACACTGAAACACTGAATTGCATTAAAAATATTTTTTCTGGACACCTTTGCTTGTCATTTGCGTACTTTTATGTTTCATGTAATTCTCATTGAAAAATGTCAATTTAAACCAAAATTTGGAATCAAAACAAACAACAAAAATGTAAAATAACAAGTTGTGAAAAACTGCAATTCTGTGAATTTGTTAAAATGAATGGTGACTCAGACAATGACGAAGAATTTACGAATACTCCACCGGACTTGCAAGAGGAAGCATGCAATATTTTTCTGAATTTGTTACCTACAAAGTCAAGGCAACGGTACGAAAAGTATTATGAATTGTTCAATAACTGGAAAAGGAATAATAAAGCCAAAAACTTTACAGAAAATGTACTACTTGCTTGTCTATTAGAAAGATCGAAGATTGTAAATGCAGGTACACTATGGTCTTAATTTTCAATGTAGAAAAGCACTTTTAAAGTCAAGGAAAATATTAATTTTGATAATTTTCATAAAGTTCGAGCATTTTTTAAACAAAATTCTGTAAATTCCCTGCCCAAAAGGTTTAAAGTTTGACTCAAGAACAATGTATTACATTTTTTAAGGAATCACATTATTCGGAATATCTTATGATCAAGGTAAACTAAGTTAAATTAGTTATGTTTTTTTATCATCATTGCATTATAGGTTTCTCTTATTATGGGACTATACGGAACTTGTTGTCGAAATGAATTGCTGAATATGAAACTTGACCACATAGATAATCGAGGAGACATACTAATTGTTACAGTTCCACAAACAAAAAATAATATTACAAGAACGTTTACAGTCACAAACAAAACAGTTGATGAATTGAATATATTTACAAGATACAACAAATCGCCTGTTCATTTATTACAAAAGTAATAAATGCACAGTGCAACCGATAGGGAAAAATGTATTTAGCAAAATTCCAAGTAATGTAGCCACTTTTTTTAAACTGCCTAGCTAACTGTGGGAATGATTTACTAATACTTGAAAAGCATGGAGGTTGGCGTTCTTTTGCAGTTGCAGAAGGATATATTGATGACTACTTATCAAATAAGATTCACATTTCCTAAAAAATTCTAACAAACCCGAAACAACAGCTAGACTAGAGAAAATAACACAACTACACAAGTATCAAATATTTCCGTCCAAATAAATGAAATATCAGTTAATCTAGATCATTCCAATGAACCATCAACTTCATACATATCTCGTTTATAATACTCGAATTTACTGAAAGTGTTTTGACATAATGTAGGTATTTGATTTTCATGACATATCGATAAAAATTAAACTTTTCAATGTTTAATTTTGCTGTAGTGAGAGTAATAACTAATGCTCAACAGCAATTTTTTCCTACAAATTTTTTGCCAGTACAATATTTGATATAAAAGATTGCTATTTTTTTCTCTTTTGAGATAATTATGGTATATGTTCTACCCAGTGGCGGCTCGTGAAGGAGGACTCTGGGACTCCGCCCCCCCAGATATTTTCAAACTATAAACTTAAAATAATGTATTTATTTAAATCAATAAGAAATCTAAATAGCATGCATTCAATATCTCTTGGATGTTAGGTTGGTTGCATAAAGTGCATGTACTCCGTGAGCGTAGCTCAGATTAATGCCATCTGCCATCTATGATCGTACCAAAGAGTTATGTTTAACCGCGCGCGCAATCCCCATTCCATCGCGGACCGTGAAATCTGAGTCCATCGTGCAAGCATATTTTTACATATGATTGGACGTGGAGGGGATAGGCGACGATAGGCTTGCGCGCTTTGTTTTGGGACTCCATGAGGCAGTAACCCGTATCACTGAAGTGTGGTTATATGTGTTTTGTTTTTGCTTTGGCGCTTTTTAAGACATTATATTTTATAAGTTTAAGTTTAAAATGAGGGTTTGTGAAATAAAAAAACTTATTATTAGTAATTTAAGTTTAGAGGAAAAAGTCGAATTGAAAAATAACGGACGTCCAACGCCAGGGTTGAATTTAGTTGAGGTGCAGAAAGTGCAAATTTGATAAAAACATTTATAATAAGACCTTGTGGTTGTGTCCAAACAAATAGATTTTTTTGTTTTGTATGTTTATTGTTTGGAGGAGACGAAGAAAACTGGACGAAAACTGGAGTTTTTGACTTGAAACATTTAGAAATTAAAATTAAGAAACATGAAAATTCTCCTAAACACAAAAATAAGTTGGTGAGTTTTTTACTTTTAGGAAAAGTAAATATTGCTTCTTGTTTAAATAGTGCTTATGCAGAACAAATAAATAGTAAATAGTCATAACGAAACAGTTAAGAAAAATCGATTGCTTCTTTCAAAAATTTTAAATATCTTAAAACTATGTGGTACATGTAACCTTCCTCTTCGTGGACATAATAAAAAAAGTGACTCGGTAAACAAAGGAGTATTTTTAGAACTGATAGACTATAGTGCAAACATTGATCCCGTTTTAGATAAACATCTTAGTGATGCCCATGTTTTTAAAGGAACTTCAAAAACTACACAGAATGAACTATTACAGTAATCTACATGATTATATCTTAACTGGGTTGGTTGGTCGATTATCCACTTCAGCCCCCACATGTTGGAATTTTATTTCTCGCATTGTATCTAAGTAGCTACTGTACACACTGACAGTATTCATTTTGGGGTACTTGCAAAACACAATGACCTTCAAATTCCTTAAAATTTTTCGCCTGCGGCCCCACAACGCCCGCAGCTCTTATGATGTACGTCCTCTTTTCAAAATGCGTCCCCCCCCCTGTATTCAAACCCACGGGCCGCCACTGGTTCTACCTGTCTACTTTCATTCAATAATCGTGTTTCAATATAAATATACTTACAACTGCATATTTTTTAAATTCAATAAAATTGGAACATCTGTAAAAACAAAAATATTTCTGATATATAATATAAGCTTTAGGTTGAACAATATTACATTTATCTTCTCGTTATACTGTGTACGTTTTGCCGCTTTCGGTTATTTTTGCACAACTCACAAAAAGCACTCACAGTCTCACACTCACCAGCACCACCACTCACAGGCAATCACAATAAAATATTAACCTTCCACTATAAATTATAACAATAGCAGTATAGTATTTGTGTCGTGACGATATTTCAGTCAATTATGCAGGACAAAAAAATTAAACCTTCTTTTACAGTTATTTGCATGGTAAAACTAGTGCATTTAGTAATTTTACAATGTAAAAGTGGATTGTACATTGCAATTGTAAGTACAATTATAATGTATTCTGTAAATGTACAAATTATTATTTTATAGTTAACAAATGATATTTACAGTATCATTATTGTGCCATCGTATCAGTATTTTTTTATAAAATTACGAGGGGTAAGTATTGTAATCAGTCATACATTTTTACATTTTTGAAACAAGTTTATTTTTATTTTATATTTGTAAGATTGTCTCATCTCCTTCAAAATTCAGATTCATGTTAAAGAGACACTCATAATTTTTTTTTACTATCACTAGCTTCTAAGGTTTGTTATACAATTTTTTTGACATTGTGTATACATAACACTATGCAATGTTAAACTACTCGTAAAATCTTATACTTTGCAAATAGATATTTAATGTGAAATATGTTATGAGTAATCCAGAATATGTATTTTCTTATATAACCTCAGGTGTGGCTTGCATTATTATCATTATTATTGAAATGCGATGACATAAGACAAACCAGTTACTTTTTATTAAAATACTAGTTCAATGTGCATTTCAATGATGCTCAGTTGTTAATAAACCGTGTGGCTAATTTAATCTTTCCGTTTTTTAAAAATAACATTTAAAAAAGGCCATTATAATTTTTTTCTGCTACGGTTAGTAAAGTATTAATTTTAAACATAATGTACACTAAACATTTTGGGATGTGCAAAAAGTAAATGATTTTAACGCAGTACTAAATCTAATTTTAATAACTTAATAAAATTAAGTCGGCAGAGAATGGTCGGTGACTCTAATTTGGAATAGATGTAACTAAATTTGATTGAAATGGTATTTACTAACTTATTTTTCTTTAGGCTCCAATGCGTAAAAAATCACGTATTTGTTGTATATTCTCGACTTTTGCTCTCTGCTTTCGTGTATGAGTTCCATCACATCACAGATAAAACGAAGGGTTTTTGTTGTTCAGACGAGTTTTCTATATGTGTCAAAATTTAACGTTCATAGAATTGGAAGCAAAGGAGAGTAAATATTTCAAAATATGAAAGTTCCAAAGAATTTCCATTTTAGTACGTGCAAATTGAAACCGGATATCCCGTTTATCTTAAACTGTTTAGTATTCTAATCAAATCTGTTCGATCTATGTACTGATAATTATATTAACGGCTTCATCAAGATAACCATGCTATTATTGAGTTTAGATCACATGAATGATTTTTTTTTCAAGTAATAACCATATTGTTGTATATTTTTGCCACAGTGTTTCAATACATTTTAATTATGTTACAGAACATGTTTTCGTTCACGCATGAATAATTAATTTATTTAAAAAAATGTATTTTGCATATCGCAATTAAATGATGAAATTTATTACTGTCCCGTATATTTAACCTTGGGTCTGGATGTTACTTAATATGGAAACATACACCTATCGCATCCGGCGATTGGCATCGATCAAATCTCACATTTTGTAAAGTACGGGCTAAAAGGACAACCGTATTCGTTCACTTACCTTCGAGCTCTGAATGAAGATTTGTTATACAGGGCGTTTCATTAAGAACGGGATATTTCTGCTTTAATCAAATGTAGTTCATTTTCAATTTACAGGACATCAAATTAAAAAAAAGTTAGAAATTCTGGTGATATTGTGAGAAATATTCATTTAATCAAACTTCAGTAAATGATTTTTAGTTTAAAGTTTAGAGTTTAAAAAGAAATATTCATTTTGTGTTCTTGTATTTATCACTAGATAGAGCTAGTTTTACTTTCGTAAAATGAAAATGACAAATCTTTTATATATTATCACAATTTGAGGTCAAGCAGTAATTTTTATAAAAGAATGACATTTTTTATTTTAGAAATAAAAATAAAGGTAATTTTTTATCTCTTTGCGCGTTAAATATTGACATGAAAAATTTTTATATTTTAATATTTAATTTTTCATTTAAAATTTCGGTATAGGATTATAATAATACAAGTCGTTATTTGGTATGTTACAATAAAAATTGGACGAAAATAAGTTTAAGCCTGGAATACTTTTGTGTAGGATTTATATAAAAACTTGAATTTAAATACAGTGCAACCTCTTTAATCAGAACATTCATTGTCAGGCATTGTTCGTATTATCGAATCGTTCGGATTATCGAACATACTATAAAGATTTGTACATATGTCTATTATGTAAGTACATACACATTTTATTATAACAATATAAATTATATAAGACACATAAAACTTATATAAGGTAAAACATAAACATGTAGTTACATATACATATATGTATTATTTTACGCTTTTCACATTTTTTATTTTTCTTACTTCCAAAAAAAAACTCCAAAATTGTTACACAAAACACGACACGCAACAGGTTCTTCGCTATCGGCAAACAAACTGACTACGCGTACGCGCGAAGCGATCTAGTCTTTTCTCGTCATCGTTCAGATTTGGCCGTTCGGATTAGCGTGTGATCGGATTAACGTGTGTTCGGATTAAAGAAGTTGCACTGTATATTTGTTCTTGCTATTCAAATTCAATGTGAAATTACTGATCTATGAAGATGCAAATACAGGGTGTTCTACAAACTCTATAACAAACTTTGACAGATGATAACTGTGTTAATTTTAACCATTTTTTCTTATAAGAACATAGATCCGATTCGTTTTTATTATTTTAAACAATATAATTTTATTTCAATACATACATAAATACAAATGATAACTATAACAAGAATTATTATTTGTGTTTAAAGTTTAAACATTAATTAACCTTTATTGACCAAATTAACAAATCTTAAGACCATAATAATTGTTCAAAATGTCCACTCTTGGTTCGAATGAAGGTGAGGGTTGCTTTTGGTGTGCAGCAAAATAAAACTCTCTCTTAACGGAAAAATAAAAGTATTTTTATTGAAAACAACGTTAGTGAAAAAGAATAAGTGTTGTCGGGGCGAGTGTTCGCTAGAGAGTCTTCTTGGTGTGGAGTCGCTCCTAGGTATAAGCTTCTGGTCCTTGGCGTTAATCTACCGTGGACCTTTTGGGGAACCCTGTTGCGTCCCGCGTCTGTTTTTTGTCCTTGCAACTGTTAGACCGGTCCGGGTGGCGTCAGACTAGCGCTATTGATTTGAAAATGGGTCACTTGCAGACATGTGTACCCACACACTCCCCTGCCAGTATGGATGCCATAACGGAACTTGCAGCCGGTCAGGGAAGAGAACCCTACCGAACCTCGTGGTCCCTTAGGTGTGGCTGGCACGGATAATGGGGCAGAAGTTGATGAGAGGCTATTGTCCTCGTCCCTGGTACCTGTGGCGTCATTCAAACAATACGCAGGTTTGACTCTGTCTATGGACACTTTGACTTCGCGACCACGCACTAGCACCGTGAATGTTTTGTCGTCGCGTTTGATTACTGTAAACGGACCATCATATGGAGTCTGTAGTTGAGTTTTAACGCCGTCCGCACGCACAAAAATTTGTTTCAAAGTTGCCAAGTCGTTAAAAATGAATGGGATCTTCTCTCCATGGCGTTTAACTGGAGCTGGACGTAAGCTCTCCATATGACGTCTGAGGTCCTTAACAAAATCCGCTCGTCTGTTTTGCGGGAATGAAGAAATTCTCCGGGTTGGCGTAGATGTTGTCCATACACCATCTCGGCCGCGGTAACTTGAATGTCTTCTTTCCACGCTTTCTAATAGCACCGTAGGAAGTCCATCGATCGTTTTGGTGGAATTTTATTGCTGCTTTTGATTGACGGTGAAAACGCTCTCGACAGATGAGATTTGGATAATTTCTTATCTGGTTAGCTGCATCCTGAATGAATTCTTTCAAGTAACTGCTGAAGGGTAGTTAATTCAACATGGTAGACAGGCTGCTTCATATATATCCATAAATAAAAGTCCAAAGGATTTAGATCTGGAGAACGCGGTGGCCATGCTATTGGACTTTGTTGACCTATCCATTTATTCGGAAAATGATCTTTTAAACAGGCAAGTTACTTATTTCTCAGTATGTGGTGGTGCAACATGTAGAGACAATAATTATTGTTGAAAATGCTACCACAATCGTTAACACTGAAATGCTGCTGAAATCACCACATGACAAGCGAAATAAATCTATTATTTTGTGCATGTTGTTGAAGTAACCAGCGACAGAATTCTAATCGTTGAGAAACATCTCCAGCATGTAACGCTTGCACATTTTGGCGATGAAACTGTTGTCTCTCTGTTCAACACATGCTATACAAAATTCGGTGATAAATGAAGATTACTTGCTATACGCCTAACACTAATTGAAGAGTTGTCAAAGACAGCACCTATTCTATCTTCTTCATTTTGTACATTCACTTCAGAAGGACGGATGGCATTTTTGGAGCGGGGTTACCTTCTTTTAGAAGTCTACGAAATGATGCATTAAAGGCTTTGTGTGCAGGTTGATGTCTATTTGGCTATCTTTGTCGGTATTCTCGGGCTGCTTGTCTGGCGTTCCCATTGGCATACCCATTCATAAAGACAATGTCTTCAATTGTAAATAAATACATTTTTTGACACAATGACACAAATAATAATTATTCTTATGGCAACCATCATTTTTATTTATCTGGCTACTTTGATTGAAATATGAAATTATGTTTTTTAAAACCTATGTTCATATAAGAAAAAATGTTTGAAATTAACTCAGCTACTATTATATGCCCGTTTGCCTTTGTCATAGAGCTTATATAAGTTCAAAATCATTAAATCATGCAGGCAATACTGTCGATATAACGATCCTTTATTTTAAGAAAGACGAATAAAGACAACACTTCATCAATATTTTTAGATTTTTGTGATATCGATATTACTATGCAGTCAATATTGCTCTCACAATTAAGTTATTGTTGACAGATAAAGAACAAACAATAAATCATAAATAGTCATTCCACTAAGCTTTGTCTCCTTCTCAATGAGGCATCCTGTATATTACTTTATATATTTCTATAGATCGAAACCGAGGCAAATACCTATTCTTTGAACCCCTTCGAATGCCTCGGCCTATCACGCAAAGAGGTCTGCAGATAATCACCTCCGGAGTTGCTTTTTTCAGCTCTGAGAACAATAATTGTTCGCGTAATTTTTCCTCACAAAAGTAGCGCGTACAAGTGAATGCTTACAGCAAAACCGCATTCTTCACTAAAAGCTGATATTACAACGCACATGTCTAGTCTACCCATTTCTTGCTCGCAAAGTTGGGTACCTACGCAGCCGGACAAAATGGTTACATTCAGCAAATGGTAAACTAACGTGTTTTTCACGAATGGAAACTTTGACCTATCGGTGAAAAAAGTAGCACACAATTTGCATAGTTGCATGTTAGTATATTTTGTAACAAGAGAGTTACGAATGAAAAAGTATTTCATCTTCAATTGGAAATGGTATTTTTTCTATTCATATACTATTTAAAATATATTATAATGCAGCAAACTGCGCGTTTTTTTTTTAGTTATTTCCAAAAACAGCATTACGTTCTTTGAACTACGATATCTAAATATGGATTTTCTACAAACATATTGTCGAATTTATATTTTGTTTTTGTTTTGTTTCTTGAAAATATAAAAATGAAAAATTTACAAGACACGAACAAATCAGAAGCTCTGTCCCATCCTCCCATCCAAACTGATTCTCAATAGCAGAAAATGTCTACTTAATCTCATTTCTGTTACTTTTTTGGTAATTCAGAAACAAATTAAGAACTACTTTTTTTACAACCTCTTTAAGCGGTGGTACGTTCAAATGAGATTTTTTATATGAAAGTCCCACATTTTTTTCCACAGAGTATCACCCCCTGAATTTTTTGCCACTTATTTATTTATACCCTGTATAAATTGCTCTTTAAATAAGTAGAGACGTTTATGCAGAGCTTGCTTTATATCTACTTTAAATTTTTTCTAACTTCGTTAGTTTAAACCTGCTGTACCAGGTTTTTTATTGTTCTTTTATTTTCAGAAAGTTGTTTAAATAGTATTCCGTACTATTTATCTTTAGATATAATTTAGAAATTTATATTTTACTCTAAAGAATATGTGTCATTTACTGCATTAATAAATCTTCCTAAATTTATTTAATGTTATTATCTCTTCACTTAAGTACGTCGTAACCTGTCTTGGAAAAATATTTAAGTATCTAAAAAAAGGATACTCTCTAAAAATATAATAAAATAATAATGCCTAAATTTTTTTTCTTCTTACATACTAAGTGGTTTTTCTGTTTCTTAGTAAAATTAAATTTTAGGTGTCGTAAATATACATATATCGATAATATAAATTTAAATTTTGGGTAAATTAAGTACATACGCAAAAAGTATAAAATTACATGCTTAGTGTAACTTTATTTGTATAATGTAATTTTACATTACCTACTGTAGCATCGAAATAAGCAATGATCTAGTGTGAAATTTTACATACATTTTTTGTGGGGAAGTTTTGAATTTATTTCCAGCGGAAATATACAGTGTGTCTCAAAATTATGGAACAAAATTCATATTTTTTTTCCAGTTGAAATTAAAAAAAATTGCTGAAACAGGTCAATTAGTAAATAGGAATTGTCATTTTTCTGCAATATTTTCTATTTTTTTAAGCCATGTTTGATAGACTTATAATATTACCGACGTTATAATAGGACGTTTTATATTTTATACTATAAATAGACGAATTCAGCGATATAAGGTTATACCTACTTTTTGTCATAGTTGTCAAAAAATAGAGGAATTAAATGAAAACAGTAATTTAGTAGGTACTACTTTTTATTTTATAACAGCAAATGTTCAAAGTGGCCTCCATTAACCATTGCACGGTGCCCAATTCGGTATTTAAAGTTTTCAAATACATTTTGAATAACATTTGGTGTTATGTTCCGAACTTCTTCTCTGATACGATTTTTCAATCCTTCGATGGTGTCTGGACTGTTCACATACACTTTGCTTTTTAGATAACCTCACAAAAAAAAACTAGTGGGGTTTAAGTCAGGGGAGCGTGGTGGCCATTCAAGCGGTCCTCTTCTGCCTATCCATCGATTTAGGGAAACTTTATTAAGGCAATTTCGTACATCGACGCGAAAATATGGAGGGACACCATCTTGTTGGAATATACAGGGTGAGTTTTTTTCGATGTTTAGTGTAGGGATCCGGGAAAGTAGCTGAGATATAAAAAAGCTTAAATGAGGAAAGATATGCAGTTTTACGATCCTTATTAAATGTTACTTTAATTTTTTGAAAAACCGTCATGGTTGACTAGATATTTGGAAAAATCCGAATTCGGCCAATTCCTTCAGATGCGTGTAGCTACGTTGCTATTTATTTTACAAAAAAAATTTAAATTACAAGGTTTCAGTGCAGTGAGGGTTTGATGCTTGTTTTGAATGTTTGTATCGGTCCCATATTTTTGAAAAATCTGAATGTGCGGATTTTGTAGCTTGTTCGCTGTAATAAGCTAATCCTCTGTTTTTTTCCAAACTAAAATCTTTAAGATGGAAAAAAGTTGCATGGACTTTGGGGGTTACAGCTATATCAAAGTTCATATAATTTTTCCTGTATTCATCAATATGACTTACAAACTTTTTATTAACTTCCAATGAAAAACAGCTGTTAACAACTTTATTCAACTTTATGAAACAATCAACAAACTTAGCACAATTTAAACACTTGAAATTGGCCAAAATGTCGACATTTTTAAGCAATGTTTAGCAAGCATTTCCTGCAAATGTTGGGCTTCCATAAATACACTGGCGTTGAACATTGCATTTATTTGCCCATTGTAAACTTACTTCTTCATTCACTTTTTTCATATGTCCGAATAACGTTTATTCAGTTTTTTCCATGTTAAAGATTTTTGTTTGGAAAAAACAGAGGATTAGCTTGTTACAGCGAACAATCTACAGAATCCGCACATTCAGATTTTTCAAAAATATGGGATCGACACAAAGCATCAAACATTCACCCTGAATATTCTATGAAATTATTACGTGCTTTATGCGATTACAATGCCTCTCATGTAACGAGCGTTCAAATAAAAACGTGGTCGAAGTTGGCTCTGACACATTGGACGTAGGGAGTAGCTTATAGCGACCAACTTAACCTCATTTCTTAACGAGCTGTATAGCAGCTGTCAGTTTCAATAACGTTAATGACTATATAACTTTATTTTAAAGAATAATCGTGATAACAATAACAAACAATTAAAGGAGCTGCGGAAAGTGTCCCCCTCCTTGTTATAACAATAAATTAAAGCAGCTGCTGAAAGTGTCCCCCTCCTTGTTCCAAGCACTTTTCACACCTGTTCCTCAAAGAATTAAAGACATTTTCTAAGATGCTCGGGGTATTGTTAATTTCACGAATCTTGTCTATAAGTCGAGCCTGC
>NW_019416326.1:729754-765825 GCF_000390285.2 Anoplophora glabripennis | reverse complement strand
TGTGCGTATATTGTGCGTTATACTTATAATTAGTGATCTTTCTTAAAAAAGATAAAGGTAAGATATTTAAACTAATTTATAATTTTAATAAATATGTGTGGAAGTAGTTTACTTTGTCATAACATTATTATTAGGTATAAATATTAATAATATGATGAGAAATAACCACTCTGCCTCGACCAGCATTGAATTACTTCCACAATATTTTACTCACATCTATTTCATTATTAGTTTTTTCTTCATTCTAAGGGTATTAAGCTAATTCTAATCAATTCATATAGTATGAAATAGTTCTTTGATAATAACTGATAATAAGCTGGATGCTGGATATGGTAAAGAAATAATTCCACAGACAAGGATGGAATCAGAAGCTATCTAAAATAACAATAATCTACGCAAATACACATGCCAGATATAATGAAATTATGAAATAACTTTCCTAATTACAAAATTGACTCTTAAACATTAGTACATAATTGTAGGATTATAGTGTAATACCTTTACAATAAAATAAATAGTTTATTTTGTAGTTTCGACTAGGAGTTATGAAACATGTTTTATTCGTGTTTATTTTATACGAAAAAAGTTCTTTTCCTCGAAAAGATATGGATTACTGTGGGCAAGTCTTAATTAAAAAAGCAATGTCTTAATTGTTAACAATTAACGATTTTATTGACTTGATAATGTGTACCAAAAAGTGGCTAGTTAAAATTTAACAATATTAAGAATTCTTAACCATTGATTTGATACTTGTATACAGGGTCGTTCATTGAGAATGGGCAATCTCTAAACTGGACCAACAACAAAGTTGGAATTTTAATTTCAAATTTCTCAATAATTTTGAAATTTTCAGCAGAATCAACTCGAAAATTGATGATTTTATGTTTTTTTGGCACGAGAATTAATTTGATGCTGAATTTGCCGCTATCTGTACAGGGTATTACTCTCTGTTACTTCAGTAAATCAGAACACATTTTGGTGTGTATATAGTAACTCCTGTTTAGAAATTGCCCATTCTTAATGATATACTTATTCTTAATATTTAAACTAACTTAATAACTTTTTTAAGAGGTCCAATTCTAATATGTTTGGGTTAGCTCGGCTGACTTAGAGGTTACATTACATTATATTTTTTGCTTTTTGATTAAATTTAATTTCGGATAACAGATAGAGTCAAAGTTGTCCACAATAAACATTATTTTAACAAAAACTTTCAGAACTACTTTACTTAAACTTTACTTTGCTTTACTTAAATCCAGCGCTACAGAGTTAAATAGCATATCCTACTGGAATTTAATAAATTTATACTCATTAACGAAGTTTAAATTTGAAGTTAACGATAAGTACTTTATTATTTAATATTTATATACAATAGCATTGCTATTAGTGACATTTTATGTGAAATGTGTGTATTAAAACTTATTAACTGTTAATTAATAACAAAAGTTTAGCTAGCGCACAGCTCACGTTTGAATTTTTCTGCACAAAATTACATTGATGGGAATTGATTTAAGTTAGTTTGACACCTTTACGAAAAAGTAAAAAAAAGGTATGTATTATAATTTTGTAATATGAAACTTAAATGTTACATTATTCTAAATTATATCTACGTAAAATTTTCAACTTACACCATATGCATTATTTAGTGAAAATACACTNCTCGGATGCGATGCACTTCTAGATGCACTTAATGCACCCGCGATGCATTTCCGCCACTTCCGCATAATAAAAAAGGCGGGACTTTTTTCCGACGGTCTTTCTGAACAAAATGCAAAAAACCGCATTAAAATCGGACCGGGCCGCGAAAATTTAGATATTTTTCTCTTTATTGCCTGGTCCAGTACTCTGGTAAATGTTATGTGTTTATCGATGTGTTTTCTTTGAGAAAAAGAAAGGCTTATAAGTAAAAAAAGATTAATAAAGAGTAGGTACGTTTTCTAAAGTACAGAAGAGACTATTATTGTTTGAAATAGTCGTTAGTACGACACAAAAGACAATTTTTTACATTTTTTTGACAACTAAGGCAAAAAAGTAGGTATAACCGTATATCGCTGAATTTGTCTTTAGAAGAGCTCTCTATTTATACTATAAAATATAGAGCGACCTATTAAACAAAATGTGGGTAATGTTATAGGTCTGTTAAACATGACTCAAAAAATTGAAAATACTGCAGAGAAGTGACAATTTCTATTTATTAATTGACCTGTTACTAACGGATTTGTTGGAAAAAAATATGAATTTTATTCCATCATTTTGGGACAAATTGTATATTTTACCAAAAACATTGGGCAACCGAATTTGAATTATATTAATGATGACACTTTTTTTATTTTTACTTATTGGTGGCTCTATAAATGAAAAGGTAAAGCACACATATTATCACTGTCAAAAGGTGACAATATTTGGCTGCACGGTAAACTTCGGCCATCTTTAAAATAATAAACAGAAACTTATCCTTACCGCCAAGGCCTAAATTACTAAAGAAAAACGACACTGTAAACACGTCGTAACCTTTGATGTACCGCCTTCGAACGAGATTCCGAAAACAAAACAAACAGTCACCGGTACACCTGTTTGCAAAAAGTTTAAGAATTGTTGTTAAAAAGTTGTAGTAAACCGGCGCAATTCTTCGTTTTGTCGCTGTTTTGTCCGCTTGGTGGAAATACGTCTTAACACACCGAAGATAACCTTGTACTTTTTCCTAGAAGAGACTTGTAGGTCCGAAGTTACTTTCTATTACGGATAAAATAAAGAGGTGATACGGTAACAGGTCCTGTCAATAAAAAATACATTCCACAAGATAGAAGAATGGCTTCCTGACTGCTAGAGAAATCTTTAGAACAGGTTTTTGTGTACAAGCAGTCTACGGTCGAGCCGCTTTTTCGATAATTGTAAGATTATTGCTATCTGGAATTGTTTATATTAAATATTTCACCGTTATAACCGTAAAATAATAGAAAGCAATTAATAATGCACAATTGTATTATGTGAGTTTAATAGTATCTAGTGGATTATTGAATTTTTTTCGTATCAGGTCACGTATGTTAAGAAAATATTTTCTTTATTAATGGGCTTCTTTTTTAATGCATAAGTTTGCCGGTAAAAAATTTCTTGCTAGTCATGATAGAAAAAGTTGACTGTATGTTGCCAAATAGCGTTTTCCTAATTGTTCATTAATTATTTNAATTTTAAGTCAACCATTTTCTTTTAATTCTTCAGTCCGCTTTTTAGGTCGACCGCTTCCTGAAATTTGAAATTCTATGAAACATTCCTCAATAGAATACTTCCATATTCCATCAACCTTGCGTCCATTTCTAAAGTAGGACTCTATGATAAACACTTTTTGTTCTTGAGAAATCACCATTTTAAACGCTTTTTAAAACGAAAATATTCAAATTGATAGCGGCGATATAGCGCTTTGACAGATGATGTTTAAGTTCATTTGCTATACGCTACGCCCTACGTCCAAATTTTCAGAACCAACTTGACCACGTTTTTATTTGAACGCTCGTTATAACTGTGTCATATACATATTAGTTGAGTGTAAAAATACACTGAATCATTTATTCAACTGATTGAAATTGATTGTAATTCTTTACGATTGAATTATTAATTTTGCTATAAATTATGTTTCTACCATTATAATAAATCTACTTTTTATTTTGTGTATATAAAAGAATAAAACATTTAATATATATACTGGCTTAATAGTTTTCACTTTGTTAAAATAACTTATAACTCTCTTTTTGATTTTTGAAGTAAAATTTTTATAGTTACCTACATGAAAAATATCAAATTTCTTATTTTGCCATCGGAAAAAAGCGCCACACCAAATATTTTGGTTCAGGGCTTAAAATGATGTTCAAGTATTGTAGAAACAGGATATCTTATCATTTTGGAGAGACTCGAAAATTTCATTTTAATTCGCTCAGGTGCATAGTTCTTGCAAGACGGTAACTTTGTAAGGATGCCACTTTTGAGATTTCAGAGTTCTGTCAACTGAGGACTTCGACAAGATGAAATTAGCTGACAGTGAGATAGATCTAATGGATGAGTGAGAATTTTCAGTAACGGCGAGCAACACATTTTGACTTTTGACCGTTATTCGCCTTCCTGATTCAGGTAAATATTTTATACCTACTAAATAAGTCACATACCTCCTGTTGACTACGGATTTTATCTCCGTATCCAATCATAATTAAAATTTCAAATGTCTGTTTTTCGCTTAAACGAGCAACCAGTTTTCAAAATATTTTAACAATTGGAACTAAAACGATTCACGTTATACCTAAGGTATAGACCGGCAATAAAGAACGATTTACCCCAAAATATCTAAATTTTCGCGGCCCGGTCCGATTTTAATGCGGTTTTTTGCATTTTGTTCAGAAAGACCGTCGGAAAAAAGTCCCGCCTTTTTTATTATCCGGAAGTGGCGGAAATGGATCGCGGGTGCATAAAGTGCATCTAGAAGTGCATCGCATCCGAGAAACTTGCCAAAGTGCACGAAATACCGCAAAAATTGGTACTCGGGGGTTTTTGGGGGCGCAGAATTCGAATATGCATATATCCAGTCCACCCGACCCCCCAGGGGGCGACTTCCGGCCGCCTGGGGGGCGCGGGGGGCGCGTGGATTGCAAGGTTCTCCGAATTAATGGAAAAATGGATCTCGGGAGTTTTCGCGGGTGCTGATTCCGAATCTGACCCTGCCAAATGCGTCCGATGACTATTTCTGATTATTTTGGGGAAGAGCGTTAATCTTCTAGGAAGGATGAATATAAATTAATAGAAAATCATGGGACGAAATTCAATCTAAAAAGTTCTGTTGGAAAAAGAAAGGAATAGCCTGGTAATTTTTTTAAATATATTTATTGTTCTAAAGTATAAAAGTATATTTATTGTTTTAAAATATATATTGTCTTAAAATATATTCAATGCACATTCCTTCTGTATTAATCGTCACACGGGCTCATTTATCAAACAACTATAATAAACAACTATAAATACCAATCAAAATTATCTTCTTCCTCTTCCTCCACGAGCACAGGGGATATTTTTCACCCTCAGATTAGGAATCAGCACCCGCGAAAACCCCCAAGATACATTTTCCCTGTCATTTCGAGAACTTTAGATTTCATACCCACCACCCACCGCCCCCTCCACGAGCACAGGAGATATTTTTCACTTTCGAATTCGGAATCAGCACCCGCGAAAACTCCCGAGATCCATTTTTCCAGTCATTCGGAGAACCTTGCAATCCATGTGCTCCCGCGCCCCCCCAGGCGGCCGGATGTCGCCCCCTGGGGGGTCGGGTGGACTGGATATATGCATATTCGAATTCTGCGCTCCCAAAAACCCCCGAGTACCAATTTTTGCGGTATTTCGTGCACTTTGGCAAGTTTCTCGGATGCGATGCACTTGTAGATGCACTTTATGCACCCGCGATACATTTCCGCCACTTCCGGATAATAAAAAAGGCGGGACTTTTTTCCGACGGTCTTTCTGAACAAAATGCAAAAAACCGCATTAAAATCGGACCGGGCCGTAAAAATTTAGATATTTTTCTCTTTATTGCCTGGTCCAGTACTCTGGTAATTGTTATGTGTTTATCGATGTGTTTTCTTTGAGAAAAAGAAAGGGTTATAAGTAGAAAAAGATTAATAAAGAGTAGGTACGTTTTCTAAAGTACAGAAGAGACTATTATTGTTTGAAATAGTCGTTAGTACGACACAAAAGACAATTTTTTACATTTTTTTGACAACTAAGGCAAAAAAGTAGGTATAACCGTATATCGCTGAATTTGTCTTTAGAAGAGCTCTCTATTTATACTATAAAATATAGAGCGACCTATTAAACAAAATGTGGGTAATGTTATAGGTCTGTTAAACATGACTCAAAAAATTGAAAATACTGCAGAGAAGTGACAATTTCTATTTATTAATTGACCTGTTACTAACGGATTTGTTGGAAAAAAATATGAATTTTATTCCATCATTTTGGGACAAATTGTATATTTTACCAAAAACATTGGGCAACCGAATTTGAATTATATTAATGATGACACTTTTTTTATTTTTACTTATTGGTGGCTCTATAAATGAAAAGGTAAAGCACACATATTATCACTGTCAAAAGGTGACAATATTTGGCTGCACGGTAAACTTCGGCCATCTTTAAAATAATAAACAGAAACTTATCCTTACCGCCAAGGCCTAAATTACTAAAGAAAAACGACACTGTAAACACGTCGTAACCTTTGATGTACCGCCTTCGAACGAGATTCCGAAAACAAAACAAACAGTCACCGGTACACCTGTTTGCAAAAAGTTTAAGAATTGTTGTTAAAAAGTTGTAGTAAACCGGCGCAATTCTTCGTTTTGTCGCTGTTTTGTCCGCTTGGTGGAAATACGTCTTAACACACCGAAGATAACCTTGTACTTTTTCCTAGAAGAGACTTGTAGGTCCGAAGTTACTTTCTATTACGGATAAAATAAAGAGGTGATACGGTAACAGGTCCTGTCAATAAAAAATACATTCCACAAGATAGAAGAATGGCTTCCTGACTGCTAGAGAAATCTTTAGAACAGGTTTTTGTGTACAAGCAGTCTACGGTCGAGCCGCTTTTTCGATAATTGTAAGATTATTGCTATCTGGAATTGTTTATATTAAATATTTCACCGTTATAACCGTAAAATAATAGAAAGCAATTAATAATGCACAATTGTATTATGTGAGTTTAATAGTATCTAGTGGATTATTGAATTTTTTTCGTATCAGGTCACGTATGTTAAGAAAATATTTTCTTTATTAATGGGCTTCTTTTTTAATGCATAAGTTTACCGGTAAAAAAATTTCTTGCTAGTCATGATAGAAAAAATTGACTGACTGTTGCCAAGTAGTGTTCAATAGTGAGCATTTTTCTACTCGTTCATTAATTATTTTGTGTTTAACGAAATTGTTTTACAAAAAAATGTGGTTTGTGGAAATGGAATAATCCAATGTCATCAAGTTTTTTATAAAGGAACATGATAATCCTAAAAAATGTTCACGAATGAATAAATGCAGTTCTATCGCATTTTACAACAAAATATCGGTCTAGTCTAGACTGTTTTGGTGGGGTTGGGAATCTGTTGACGATAATCCAGGAACTGGAATGCCTTCAGGTGCTACCAGTACTGATATTTGAAGGAAGGTGGAAAGAATAGTTAACGAATCGTCGTTTGATTGATATTGGTAAAGTATTAAATGTATTTAAATCAAGTGCTTTGACAATTGTATAGGCTGATCCATTTTCGATGGGAATTCAACGTATTTCAGAAATTGCTAAAGATATGATTAATCTGATACGACGTTCTCGAGCTCGATTTTCATAGCAAATTTGACTGTCAAATCAGCAATTTGCTATCTTCATTTGTTTCTGAGTTACAGGGCGTTTCTCGTTATTGTAACATTTTTGAACATGTCTGTATTTCAGCTGTTAAATAAGTTAGAGTTAAAGTGAAAACTGCTCAAGACTAATTCTTTGGCGTAGAATTGAATGGCCGTATTAGTTTTTAGTATATCTTAAGATTCCGGAGTTATTAAGTGTTCCCTGTATATTAAAAAAAATTTTGTTTGGATAAGTTCTGAATCACAATGTATTATTGTCGTAGTTTTTTGTATAATTGTTAGGAAAAAAACTTTTGTAGTTTCCTTGATAATGTTTTGATTCGTACATTTCAATTAAACATACAAATGATTCCCGTAGGTCATTTTGTTGTTCTTCTAAAAAAAAATTGAAAAATTTTCAATTTCAAATATTCTGTATGGTAGAAAAGAAATGAATCATTTCATAATCTTGTAAATTGGACAAACATCCTGAAACAGGTCAATTTTAATTTTTAAAGTGCGTTCTGCGAGTATTTTTTTTAACTTATAACGTCATGTGTGTGGCAGTGAAGACGTCATCGATGATTTTTTAAATATAAACGTGGGTTATGTGAAAAGTTTCTTACTTGATGTACCTTTTCAAAAAATGTAAATATATTATCAAAAAAACTATATTCAAATCGACTTAATTCACGTCTCTGTCAATTAGAGAATGCTGCTCTCAACATGAAGCTTAGGCACTGAAATGGAAAGAACTGAAATTTTAATAATGTATGGCTGTGGAGACAAAACCAGAACTCAGAGAGAAGTTTTATTTAATAAATCAATACCCAACTTATAACCAATTTCTTAATTCACAGCAGGCACAATTGAAAAGAAATTTAAAGAAATGGGTCATGTAAAGGACCTCTTTAAAAGGAAGAAGAAAACAAATACTGGAAAATAAGAAACTAGATGTTCTATCAGCATTTCAAGAAAATCCCCATACAAGCTCACGGTAAGTAGCACTAGATAAAAACATGGACCATTCAACAGTTCTTAGAAAGCTAAAAAAAGGAAAAGTAGCATCTCTACAAAGTCACCTTAATTCAGGAACTTTTGGAAGACGATTTTGATGAACAAATAGAATTTTAATGGAACCAATTAACAGAAATCCAATATTTCTAAAACGATACCTTCTTTCTGATGTGGGAAAATGAAAATCTTGGATGCAGGAGTATCACACTCAGTACCCAAAGAAAGTGAATGTTTGGGTTGGAATAATAGATAATAGGATCATGGGAACATACTTTTTCTAAGGTACCTTAACAGATCCTCAATATTTACAATTTCTACAAGACGATTTGCTCTCTGAACTGAACCGGATATTTCCAAACATAAATAATTTGTTGCTTCAGCAAGATATGCACCCCCACACTATGCTGTATTGGTCAGAAACGACTTGGATAACGTCTTTCGAGATAGGTGGATAGAGCGAAGAGGATAAACTGAATAGCCACTTAGGTCTCCAGATTTAACTCCTCTAGACTTCTTTTTATGGGGATGCTTAGAAACTAAACTATACCAAAATAGACCACAAAATCTAGTTGCATTAAAATAACGCATTCGTATGGAGACTTCACAAATAACTCCGGAAGTTAGAGATAAAGTTCGAGAAGAGTTTCTGCTCGCCTTTCTCACTGTATTAGAACCGAGGGTTGTTAATTTGATAATTTATTGTAACTGGTTGTTAAAAATACATTTTTTGTTGTAATTTTAGAATTTCTTCTTTGGCACTATTCAAAATTCGATTACGTAAACTTATTGATATGGTTGAATAGAAACTTACAAAGCTTTTCAAAAGAGCTGTCACATGGCCCACGTTTCTATTAGAAAAAAAACATCGATGACGTCATCGCTGTCATACAGATAACGTCATATGTAAATCTCGCATTTTCAGAACTAAAAATTGAACTGATTTAGGTCTAAAGTCACCAATTTAAGAAATAATGAATTTATTTCTTTCATTTTCACCATACTGTAGATAAATACTATTTTTGGGCAAATGCTGAATATAGCATGTGAGGGAAAGTCGTTAAATTGCTGAAAAGTGTATGTAGAAACTGTTTGTGTTTAATTTTTTTATATAATCTTCTTGTTTCATATCACTCTTAGTATATGAGTTCATAAATTCGATGCTCTTTACAAAAAGTTTCTTGGTGCAGCTTCTAACCAACGCTCCCTTAGTTGCCACCTTTTGGAGTGTACATAATACCCAGTTACATGTCATTGTATCGTATGTCACTGTATTAGTAACAATTTCATATTTTTCTTGGAAGTGTTTCAATACAAAGACATACGCTGACTTCATAAATGTTGATCAGTGTAACTTTTCCAATGAAAATGAAACTTTTTGATACTATGGTGAAATGTGAGATGACGAGTACTTCCACTTCAATCATTATTTCCTACTTTCAAGTTAGTAATGACGTGGCAAAACTCGTTTACAGTTTGGAGGTATTTGCGAGGTTGGAAGTTTACACATACAAGTAAAGTTTGTTGAACTTCACACTACAAAGAAGCCTTTTAGTACAAGACATTTGCCAGTGTGGATACATCAGGCGTATTGGAAATCAAAGGAAAGCTGTGTCAAAAAATATGACAAACAGCGTTCCTCAGTATCCTTTTAGTAACATTTTTTTAAACGATCCTTATTGTTTGATTACTTTTTCATATAACCAAAACAATTACCATAGGTTGGTGAAGAAAAAGGAAACAGGAAAAGAAAGTATTCAAACAAGAAGTAGAGGCAGAACCAAAATATCATAATCAGATGTAAAAACAACTATGGAAAATCTAAGAAATTGTTGGGGGGAAGTGATAAAGGTTCTAACAGTAAGGATTTCTATAAACATTAAAAAAATCTCACGCCATATACTACTTATACAGAGACAACTTATGGACCATGAAACGTATCCGTTCCAAATACCCACATTAATCATTCCCTAATTGATAATTTTTACTAAAATAATTATGTTAACCTTGTCTGCTTATCAAAATTTTAATGTCTCAATTAACGTCGCAATTAATAATCTGAAATACTAACCTGTATCGATGACTTAAATAAATATAGCAACAAAACTACGCATTCAAGGCTGTATGCGTGAGACTGACCCACCTTGATTGTTGATTACTTTTTTTTATAACAAGTGAAATTCTCTTTTTCTTCATATTAACATTTTCCTGTTTCACTCTAATATGGATAAAATATATAGTGGATGAAATACAGGGTGGCCAAATGAAAACGAAACAGAGCCATTTTCNGGTTGGGAATCTGTTGACGATAATCCAGGAACTGGAATGCCTTCAGGTGCTACCAGTACTGATATTTGAAGGAAGGTGGAAAGAATAGTTAACGAATCGTCGTTTGATTGATATTGGTAAAGTATTAAATGTATTTAAATCAAGTGCTTTGACAATTGCAGATATGATAAATCTGACACGACGTTCTCGAGCTCAATTTTCATGGCAAACTTGACTATCAAATCAAATTTGCTATCTTCATTTGTTTGTGAGTTACAGGGCGTTTCTCGTTATTGTCACATTTTTGAACATGTCTGTATCTCATCTGTTAAATAAGTTAGAGTTAAAGTGAAAACTGCTCAAAACTAATTCTTTAGCGTAGAATTGAATGCCGGTATTAGATTTTTAGTAGATCTTAAGATTCCGGAGTTATGACCCAAATTTCTTAATTCACAGCAAGCCCAAGTGAAAAGGAGTCTAAAGAAATGGGTCATGTAAAGAACCTCCCTAAAAGGAAGTAGAAAACAAATACTCGAAAAATGTTCTATTAGTATTTCAGGAAAATCCCCATACAAGCTCACGGCATGTAGCACTAGATAAAAACATGGATCATTTAACAGATCTTAGAAAGCTAAAAAAGGAAAAGAGGCATCTCTACGAAGTCACCTTAATTCAGGAGTTTTTGGAAGACGATTTTGATAAACGAATCGAATTTTGTGAAATTTTAATGGAACTAATTAACAGAAATCCAATATTTCTAAAACGATTCCTTTTTTCTGATGAGGGCAAATGAAAATCTAAGATGCCGGAGTATCACACTCAGCACCCAAAGAAAGTGAATGTTTAGGTTGGAATAATAGATAATAGGATCATAGGTCCGTACTTTTTCGAAGGAACCTTAACAGGTCCTCAATATTTACAATTTCTGCAAGACGATTTGCTCTCTGAACTGAACCGGATGTTTCCAAATATAAATAATTAGTTGCTTCAGCAAGATGGTGAACCCCCACAGTATGCTGTATTGGTAAGAAACTACTTGGACAACGTCTTTCGAGATAGGTGGATAGGGCGAAGAGGATGAATTGAATGGCCACTTAGGTCTCCAGATTTAACTCCTCTAGACTTCTTTTAATGGGTATACCAAAATAGACCACAAAATCTAGTTGGATTAAAATAACGGATTCGGATGGATATGGCACAAATGACTCCGGAAGTTATAGACCAAGTTCGAGAAGAGTTTACTGCTCGTCTTTCTCACTGTGTTATAACCGAAGGTTGGCAATTTGAAAATCTATTGTAACTTTGGTTGTTAAAAACACATTTTTTGTTGTAATTTTAGAATTTTTTCTTTGGCACTATACAAAATTCGATTACGTAAATTTATTGATATGGTTGAATAGAAAGTTACAAAGCTTTTCAAAAGATCTGTCATATGCCCACGTTTCTATTAAAAAAAAACATCGATAACGTCATCGCTGTTACGCAGATGACGTCATAAGTAAAACAAATATCTCGTAGAGCGCACTTTCAGAACTAAAAATTGACCTGATTTAGGATTTTTTTCTAAAGTCACCAATATAAGAAATAATTAATTTATTTCTTTCATTTCCACCATACTGTAGATAAATACTATTTTTGGGCAAATGCTGAATATAGCATGTGAGGGAAAGTCGTTAAATTGCTGAAAAGTGTATGTAGAAACTGTTTGTGTTTAATTTTTTTATATAATCTTCTTGTTTCATATCACTCTTAGTATATGAGTTCATAAATTCGATGCTCTTTACAAAAAAGTTTCTTGGTGCAGCTTCTAACCAACGCCACCTTAGTNACGGCATTCGTCGACGATTCTTTGACGCAAATATTTCAGCGACGCTGGCTGTGTTTTATAGATTTTACTTTTTAGGTATCCCCACAAAAAGAAATCAAGGAGCGATAAATTCGGTGATCGTGGAGGCCACTCAATGCTGCCTCTTCTCCCAATTCAATTCCGTACAAAACGTTGGTCCAAATACTGACGGACAATTAACACATAATGCGGAGGAGCACCGTCCTGTTGAAAAATTAAATGATATTCATCATACTCTGGAACATTTTCAATAATATCAGTCAAGGCAGGATCAATAGCGTCTTCCAGTAAATGCAAATACATTTGGCCAGTCAAATTACCAGGCAGAATAAAGAAATAAGGGCGCACCAGCCGGTCACCGAAAATTCCAGCCCATACATTAAATTTTTTCGGTTGCTGTGTATGGCCCTCGTGAAAAACTCTTGGGTTTGAATCGGACCAATAGCGGCAATTGTGACGATTTATCGTCCCGTTCAACAAAAAACTGCATTCATCAGAAAAACAGATGTTAAAAAGGAACTGCGGATCGTTCCCTGCTCGCTCACTAATTATTTCGCAAAATTGCAAACGGCGGTCATAATACTCCTCATGAAGTTCCTGGACTAACCGTATTTTGTATGGATATAATTTATTCTTCTTCAAAATGGTTTGTATGCTAGTTCGATTGATCCCAGACACAGATGCCAGCTGCCTCGTACTTAATGAAGGATCAAGATGAACTTGTCCCAAAACTGCAACTTCACTAGCTTCATTAACTATACTACTAACTCTAGAATATACTTCCTCCTGGCATGTCGATCTTAATGTTGTTCATTAAATAGCTGAGCTGTTCTATTCGCACATTTATTGTTCATAAAGTAAAACGAAATGATATCTCCCCTTTCCGCAATGGAATAAACCATAGTGTTTAATTTTCAAAAACACAATTAAATAAACTACCAACCAATGCTTCCAAATAATACTAGAAAACAATTTGGAATCCACTAATTTTACGTTCATTGTGTGTGTATAGCATTCATTTCTGTTTTTTACAATTGTGTTTTTTTTACGAAAGTTATAACAAATCGCCAAAAACCAATGTAGCACAAGAAATACTAAATTTATACCATTGGCGTGCTTAACTCGAATGACTGACATTTTTACCGTTACTAATTGTTTGTACGTAAGTTTCAACTTTAAAATAAAAATTCTTGATAAGTATTGGGCGGAATTATAAAATTTGAAGTTTGTTGTAAAGAGAATTGTAAGAGCTTTCAAAAGAAATATTACTCAATGCCATTTAAATATTTTGGGGTGATGCTTACCCTTGCTTGGGGGTGAAAGGAGCGGAGTCAAAAATACCAGCAAAGAATGTCCCTTTTAATCTAAAATCGACGGGTCTGAGCGTTTTTCTACAATCTTGATGCAGTTCCTGAAAATGGCTCTGTTTCGTTTTCATTTGNCCGTTCCAAATACCCACATTAATCATTCCCTAATTGATAATTTTTACTAAAATAATTAAGTTAACCTCGTCTGCTTATCAAAATTTTAATGTCTCAATTAACGTCGCAATTAATAATCTGAAATACTAACCTGTATCGATGACTTAAATAAATATAGCAACAAAACTACGCATTCAAGGCTGTATGCGTGAGACTGACCCACCTTGATTGTTGATTACTTTTTTTTATAACAAGTGAAATTCTCTTTTTCTTCATATTAACATTTTCCTGTTTCACTCTAGTATGGATAAAATATATAGTGGATGAAATACAGGGTGGCCAAATGAAAACGAAACAGAGCCATTTTCGGGGACTACGTCAAGAATCAAGAAAAACGCTCAGACCCGTCGATTTTAGATTAAAGGGGGACATTCTTTGCTGGTACTTTTGACTCCGCCACTTTCACCCCCCAAGCAAGGGTAAGCATCATCCCAAAATATTTAAATGGCATTGGGGGTTGAGTAATATTTCTTTTGAAAGCTCTTACAAGTCTCTTTACAACACACTTTAAATTTTATAATTCCGCCCAATATTTTGAACAAAATTTAATCTAAAATCGACGGGACTGAGCGTTTTTCTACAATCTTGATGCAGTTCCTGAAAATGGCTCTGTTTCGTATTCATTTGGCCACCCTGTATATAATTTATATTTGTTAGAAGTTTTCGTAANGACGCAGTTCCTGAAAATGGCTCTGTTTCGTTTTCATTTGGCCACCCTGTATATAATTTATAGTTGTTAGAAGTTTTCGTAACTGTATATTATTTTTGTCAAAATATGACCCACTTTATAATAAAATGTAATCTTTGTAATGACATTTGCATTAGAAAGGTCATATTTATATATTTTCTATTTCTGATATTTCTAAGAAATCGATAATCTTTTTAGTTTTTGAAATTAGATAAAAGGTGGCGATTTGCAGTTTATGAAAATATAATTTTAATGGATGATGAACATCTTGTTTTTGAGAAGATTTGAATTTTAACTGCAAACTATCAAGACACTTTTAAATGGAACGTCCAGTATATCTTTTTTATTTTCTAAAACAAAATTCTATTCTTCTTTAACATACACGCATACATTAGATCTATATGTATTTTTTAGTTTCTGTGTCCTCAGATTTTATTTGAATTAACTAATTACATCCAACTTATTGCAAACATGGCTTTGAAAATTAAAATTATCACCTACTAAATATGTTGATAAGTTATATAAGTAATAAATCATGCATTTTAGTCATGTTCACAGTTGTCGTGACAACAAGATATGTTTAGTTAAAATCAAAATTATTGTATACTACTACTACTCTTTTCTGAACAGACCCCGTACTAATAAAAATTTATGACGGTGTATTTTTTGAGGTTTTACCGTTAATTATATCGTTTTCTGTTTTTATAATTATTTTTCTAGCAAAAAATGCTTATAATATTTTACGAAATGAATAATTTGAAAGTTATTTTAAATTCATTCAACTGTGGGATAAAAATACTTGAAATTTAAAAAAGAAAAGGCTCTTTTCGGCTAATTAAATTGAAAGCCACTCTTTTTGTTGGAAATGCTATTATTAAAAAATACTCTTATCTAATTTCTAAAACACTGATTTGCTTCAAAATTTTTAGGTGTTAGTTATGGTTCTTGCAGTATCTTCGACACTGGTTGGCAGATTTGTAATCCAAACATATCAAGAAGTTGATGGATATCACTTTAAGCATTTGATTAAATAATTATGTTTCGAAATTTTGGTTTTGTTAACAAGGATAAATTATAAAAAATTAATAGAAACTTTGGTTTCAAGAAGATCAGACAAAAATTCTCTGAAACCACAATTTCCATTAAATTTTTCGAGTTTTAATAGAGCAACTTGAAAAACTCTTTACCGTTTTGTAGAGGATAAAAATGCCTTTCAAGAAATAAAAATATGTACAGTCCGTACGATATTTATTGAATTAACCGCATTCAACACTCGATGTAGATAGATACCTATTGGCGCAAAATTTCAAGGTACCCCCTTGCAGCGGTAAATGTTACAGTAGATCCCATAACAGAACTTTATTGGCTTATTCCTTTCTTGGAGTTCTCTTAACAAATAGTGTAGGGTCTCTATATCTCTTACTATTTAAAATTTTTTATTTAGTCCTTTTACTCTGTCACTGGTAGATGTACAGAAGTGCGATGTTAAAATTCAACATTTCCGGTACTTTTCCGCATGTTCTTTAGAAATGAATTACTAATCAAAGTTTAAATAATTTTATTCCTTATGGACTAGTCCTATAATTTATATTAAAAATTTATAAAAACACTAATAATTTAGCTGCTCGTGCTTCATCCATCTGGATTTTGTTCAAACATGGTTCTATTTGCCGATCCTATAAAAATATGGTGATTTAGTGTAAATAGAAATCTATTTGCGCACCAGAAAAATATGCCTAGGTATTTTTATTTGACATACGAGTTACCATAGTGCTATTAATGTGTGGGCAAATATTGAAAATAAATTTAATAAAGGAAGGCCGAGTTACATCACGATATTTAATTATGAGCGCGCAACGTTTACGATTTTTCATAAAACGAAAATTAAAAATAAGTATTACACGAGTGGAATTTTTCCGATTTTTATTTGAAATGATGTAATAATTTGCATTCAGGTGCGGCAGAAGACTGGTTATTATTTTCTAATTATCGCTGCTTGAAATAAACATAATTACATTTTAAAAATATAATATTTTATTATTAGCTTTCGAATTTTTTACTCCTATTAAACCAATTCAAAACAGTTTTTCCTAAAAACATAAAATGAAATCTAATGAAGTCAACAGTGAAGATATACGTAGAGTTTCCTTCTCTTTCCATTTCTAGATAAAACAAATGGGGTTTCAATTGAAATTCTGGAGTTTACCTCTAAATAACCCCTAAGTTTGACCTCTGGGTCAAAACCAAGGTCATTATCGTCCGGCCCCCCTTAAAACCTTACAACTTTTCTTCTGGAAGTTTTTCAATTGGAGGTCATCATGCAAAGTTATTCGGAGTGATCGATTAAAATGGGGCACCCTGTATACAGTGTGTCCCGCATAAGAACCGACACAGGGCAGGTGCATGTAGGGGTGTCCAAAATATTGTAATTTAACCAAACTTACCTATACAGGGTCGGAAAGTCGTCATGGTTCATTGGCAGTTACGTGAGAGCGATAAAGTAAGTCATAGAAATCCGTGCGATAGAGAAAGATGGCTATAATGAAGGTCACACCCATTTCGCCCTTCCACAAATAAGAAGTGGATCTTATTTGTGGAAGGGCAAAATGGGCGGTGACTATTAGACGCCTTCCCCAAAGTGGGGCCCTTTTTGAAAAAATTAATATCTCTGCAACACTTTACCGCAGAAGTACCAAATTTGGTACATGATTTAGGTTTATTACTGGTCTTCTTGACTATGATTTAAAGTTAATTGAAGCACTACAAGGTGTTCATTGGGGATGACTCACCCCTAAAATTGGACCGAAAATAAATTAAAAAAAGCACCTCACCCTTTAAGTTGAATGTTTCTGTCTTTTGTTGTTCAAGTGCAAATATATTAAGCATACATTATATTTTTCTTAGAAAATATAAGTAATTTCTTATTTTTTTTTTTACTAAAATAGCAACAATTTATAAAAAGCTATTTCCAAATAAATCATCATTGTATCAAATACAAAAACGTTATTAAACATATTTTCGAGACTCAAAAAAGTTCTTTAAAACCACAGTAACCTATGAAAGTCGTTACAAAAATTCATATGTATACTGTACGCATGCAACAATGCCCCCTTTTTATCTAGGTTTTGAGATTGTTTTTTGTCACTCAGCCGAGCGTCTTTTTGCAATTCTTTGCAGTCATGTCAAATTTTGTCTTTGTGCGTGTTCATCCCCGGTAAGAATTTATGAAACCCGGTTTTTGAGTGGTGAGTTAACCTAACCTTATATCGTTGTTATATTGTTACATGTTCTTTACGTAATAAAATATTACAAAATATTCATTAATAGGATAAAAATGAAGGTAGTGGATTAAATTTAAAATATAACAACGGAAAGATAAGTAAATACAGGTTAAATAAAGTANTGCATTCCAGATCCCCCACCCCCGCACCCCACTGACACTTCTTCAGCGTGACCATGGAGCTGCTGCTGGAGACCTGGTGCTAGCTTCGGATGGCGGCAGCCCGGTGGTGACCTTGAAGTGGCTATGAATGCCCACTGCTATACTACTTATCCCCGGTAAGAATTTGTGAAAACCGGTTTTTGAGTTGTGAGTTAACCTAACCTTATACCGTCGTTATATTGTTACATGTTCTTTACATAATAAAATATTACAAAATATTCATTTAATAGGATAAAAATGAAGGTAGTGGATTAAATTTAAAATATAACAACGGAAAGATAAATAAATACAGGTTAAATAAAGTAATAAAGTACAGTTTTAGAAGGAAAACATAGGTACCTATTATTTACAATTCATTGGATACGACACGAAGATTTTCGATAAAAACCGATCAGGGGGGAACATAACATAACATTTATAACATCAGTTGATGTTGTTGAAATGGTTGATTCCTATGTTCTATGCACTAAGAAGTAGTGCTACTGGATTTAATTATTTTTTTACCCTGATTGTAAACTTTGTTAATTCGGGAAGTTCTTTAAACTTTATCTCCAAGCTGAAATAGTTGGTGTTTTGGTGTTATTTAGATGCTTTACTTAAATATTAATATTGATTTGTTTACTTTGCTATTGCATAAACTTTTTAGTAATAATAATTTAAATAGCTACTTTCGGGAAAATTTAGTTATATAAAATCAACGTACGACCATTTCTACAAACGATTCGCATAATATACAGGGTGATTCACTTTTAAATTAATGGAACAAAAATTCAAGATTGAAAGGATTAGTATCAATTTATTATATTAACTTTTTGCCTTGATAATCTTAAAAATATTGAACACTAATTTTTTTCAAATGTTGGGCAAAAAAACGTATTTCAAATGTAATTTAACCTACAATGTACTTGAATTGATTATTTCAAAATAATACAAACCTATGTTTTACAAATANCCGGTTTTTGAGTGGTGAGTTAACCTAACCTTATATCGTTGTTATATTGTTACATGTTCTTTACGTAATAAAATATTACAAAATATTCATTAATAGGATAAAAATGAAGGTAGTGGATTAAATTTAAAATATAACAACGGAAAGATAAGTAAATACAGGTTAAATAAAGTACAGCTTCAGAAGGAAAATATACCTATTTTTTACTATTCACTGGATACGACACGAAGATTTTCGATAAAAACCGATCAAGGGGATCATAACATTTATAACATAAGCATTAAAATGGTTGATTCCTATGTTTTATACACTAAGAAGTAGTAGAACTACTTTTATTTATTTTTTTACTCTGATTGTAAACTTTGTTAATTCGGGAAACTCTTTAAACTTTATCTCCATGCTGAAATAGTTGGTGTTTTGGTTTTATTTAGATGCTTTACTTAAATATTAATATTGATTTGTTTACTTTGCTATTGCATAAACTTTTTAGTAATAATAATTTAAATAGCTATTTTTCACTTCACTATTCACTTTTAAATTATAGGAACAAAAATTCAAGATTGGAAGGACTAGTATCAATTTATTATATTAACTTTTTGCCTTGATAATCTTAAAAATATTGAACACTAATTTTTTTCAAATTTTCGGCAAAAAAACGTATTTCAAATGTAATTTAACCTACAATGTACTTGAATTGATCATTTCAAAATAATACAAACCTATGTTTTACAAATACATAGCTATGTTTTACATGTAGTTTAATTTTGAACAAAAACAAATTCTTCTTTCTTTAATAAATATTTGTATTGTTTTCTGTCAAACTTATTTTTTTTTAATTCATTTTACTGATTTTCCCAAAATTTAATAAAATCTTTGCAACTGTTTGCACTTGAATAATAAGTACGTTTGAATTTTTACAAGCATAGTTTTTCCATTTTATTTTGTTCCGGAATAACATTTTACTTTTTGCAAGATCACTAAAATAAACCCTAAAACATCAAATTTACCACAAAACGATAGCAGATATCGGAAAGTCAAAGATATATTTTTATTAAAAACTAAACATTACAGTTTAATTTTTATACAGGGTGTTAGATCACTTTTTCGTTGCATTTATGGCAGATATTTTAAGTATCAATATTTGGGCTATTGGTTATGCGTAAAAATTGATTTCTTGATATTTTTTAGTAGTCAGCTCTAATATGCTGTGGGTCGAGATGGGTTTGGATATCCTTAAGTAATTGAGTTATTCCCTCTTGAACATATTGAACATAAGTAAGTAAATGGACAAATGAAAAACAAATTATTTTAAATATATTTAAATAGTCACGCATAGGTTTTTGGTTTAATATTATATTTTTAGTAGTTCTATGCTATTTTAGTTAAAATTGAACTAGTTTAAAATAGCGTAAAAAAGAATCTTCTCTAGTAGCTGTTTTTTACGTGTTTGTCGAAGATGATGTAGGAACAAGAAAATACAAGATTTTTTAATTATTTACAATTTCGATATTTCAGTACGTGATTTTTGTATTAGTAATATTTTGCCACATAATTTTTAGTTTTTATTTTGGATAATTATTATTAGTATTTACCAGATATTTCTGGTGTAACTAGATGCTAGTTGGGGCATGTAGTCAGCAGAGTAGTTGTTTCTCGCAATATAAACCGTTAGGAATCTTGTCTGCGAGGTTAGATATTGTCGTGGAACTGAAAAAATGGGCATTGGTTTATTGAGTCACAGGACTCCACGTTGGGCGCCATGTCGTGGTACTGAAGTATTGATATATCAAGCTAGCTGTGGATCTTGATTAGTTCCCTGGATTTCCTTCGGCATGCTTGTAGCTGGCTTCAGGGTAATGATACACTTGCTGTATTATACTTGCTTATGAGTACATAGTTGGTTCTGGAGGGTTTCAACTGACCTTAGACTGTTTTGCACTTGGGTTTTAAGGAGCACTTCAGTTTATAATTGTTATTGAAGGCCTCCGTAGAGCACCTGTAAGCTTGGGGAGCTTTTTCCACAGCGCCTCCTTGGATGGCGTGTGTATGGCAGCTTTAGGATTGTGTACCCTTCAAGGGTCTTCGTCGTAGGTAGGAGGGACCTAGGTGGGTGGCTTGAAGAGTTATGGGAGTTTTAAGCTCGTGTGGCTGGGTTTTATAGAGAGAATGTAACTCAAAACTGGAATTTTCTAAATATTATGCTTTATGGTTTATAATAGATGTTTAACAATAGATATTGTTTATAGACATTTACATATGAAAGATGTTTATAAGTTTTGATCGTGCACTGGCCAGGTCTTGGACATTGGTTACTGAACTGTCGATGGATCGGGTCGACGTTTGTACGCAGGTAGTGGCATCTCCGCACGTGGTTCTGCTGCGTGGTCCGGTTGAGGGGGCCACCATTTCCACTTCTCTGGAACTAGACATTCTTCTACATTTACTTTCAGGTATTTAAGCTTGTTGTTTAGTTTCCGTTTAGTTCGGAGTTCGTCGACTGCGGAGAATGTTTGATCTCCGAATCTTTTGTATACTTAGATTTCTGGTATCAAAGAACATTATTTGACTTCATTTGAAAAGAATTTTTCTTCACAATATTTGAATTTCCTTGAATTAATACCTTTAAAATAGAGTAAGAAGTAATAGAGCTAATAATTGAATATATTTTTTTAAATCGTAATTTTGAGTCGAAATAAGGAAAAATATGTCACTTGAATTTCAAAAACTGTGGCTACTTTCGGTTAAGTCGATGTGAAATTATGCCTATATGGCGGTACTAACACTAGATTAAAAGGGTAGCTCTATATGACTTGGACCACCCGGTATAATCTTTGACGTAAATATTACTGACGTATGTTGTAATATTGCATCAAATATCAAAAACTATTTAATTAACCAGAATGCATCATGTACATGTACCGCAGTATATAGATATTATTCATAATTCATAATATATTCCCGCTTCGAGCACACATGCGGAATTAACAAGCAGCCAATTTGAGGTGTCGTATTTTATGATCGCAATATATGTCAAGTTTTATTAGGTAGTAACAGGATCTCATTCAGAGGTCCCTAGGCCAAACTGAATAAATGCTTTCTGCTAAATAAATGGTTTCTGCAAATGGGTTCTGTAATCAAAACTGTTAATGGTACAAATTAAGAACTTTTCCGGGTACTTTGTAGGTTTAATATTTCCGTAGATAGCGGGTGGTTCCAAAAATATCATAATCTATTTCTTTTTTATTTTTCAAAATAGGAAAAATTATTTAAAAGTAATAGGTACTAAGATATCATTAATATGAAGAAAATTATTAGGTTTTGATAATTTTTACATTTAGGTATCTGTTTTTTTTTTTTGGTTTGGCGACAAATTAGAAAGAGCGACATTTATTTAACAAAACTTTTGTATTACTGTATTATTACCCAGAAAATGTTCTATTCAGATCTAAATTAATTCGTACCTACTTAACAACTGGCCCCTTAATTTTTTAAAATCTTAGCAGTCGAAAAAAATTCTGAGGAAAAAGTCTATTCTTCCTTGAAAAGGGTTTTTTGAAAATAGCATGTAACGATCATTTTTTATTTAAAGAAATAACGTCAATATCTGGGTCACACTTCGACTTCGACTTTTCTCAACGTTTCACCCAAAAAAATACCTACTTGTAATATACAGGGGGCCCAATTAAAACAGTCCACCTGAAATATTTTCAATGCAACAGGTTTTTCCAGAAAACCCCGAAATAGGTCGATTTTGCTGTCAGTGGGGACATCTTTTGATTATGGCAGTGAAATAAATCGAAAAAAGACTTAAAATTAGTAATAAAAAAACTCACCGGATAATGAAACTGTAAATAATGAGGTTTATAATCCATGTCCTGATGGGGGTTTTATTAGAATTGTACATGTAGTTTTGTTCCGTGTGTGATTCAAAATTTACCGACATCCTTTCAAGGGTATATTCCCGTCATAAAAATATAAAAACAGCCATATTAACTTTTCAGGCTTTTTAAAAATTACTGTAATATTGGTTGCCTAGAATTAAAGAGCTTAAAATACACTTATATGTCTATACAGGATGATTTAGAACATATCAAAAAAAATTTTTGGATGTACAGGGGACTCTTACAAATACAATTTTATAAAGAAAAAATCAAAAAAGTAATTTCGAAAACGATTTAAAAATACACTGGCAACTGGTCCACTATAAAACCTGACCTTGCGCAATGCGACCGACATGGCGGCAAAGTGTAATAAAAATGAACTGACAAAAATTTGAAAGAATTTGATTAATAAATAATATGACATGCCTGATGTTACAACCGTTCAAAATTTTGTCTATCGACGTGTAAACACATTTGAGCCCCTCTTACCCAGTTTCTACGAGCTAACACAAATCTTGTCTTGCTTCACCATAAAACAAATGTTTTCTTGTTTCACCATAAATTAAAACGATGTCTATCAACTCCTAGTTGCTGTACACGTAAGCCATTTTTGACACCAACTACTAAAAACTATTGTAAACACTATCGTAACTACTAAAAAACTATTGTAAACACTATCGCAACGACGTTAATACTAATTAATTGTAAAATCGGATTTCAGTATTCGGAATCCCTGGGGCCACATTTCTCTCTCCACGCGAATTACGTAAAGCGCACAACGCTAATAACGTTAGAAACTACACTTGTCCAGCGATGTAATGTTTGAAAGTACTACAAATTCAATAATTTTTTTCTCGGAAACTACAAGGATTTTACAAAAATTTGTCTTATAATATTGATTTTCATGCCGCATCTATTGTCAAATTTTTTTAGATAAGTTGTGAATCACCCTGTATATCAGTAAATAGGTAAAAAAAAGGCAGTCTCGAATCGAACGAACGAAACGAACCACGCGATACCTACATTTTTCTATTTTGTAGTGATTAAGTGTATTGTAAACAGTATACAGTGTGGGCCACCAGTAACGCCTCGGTCGCTAGTGACCAAACGGCAAATGTTACAGAAACCTGTTTAGGTGGGTATGTGTAGGTTGATTACGGCTACATTTTAAAAATATTTTGAGATATACAGGGTGTTCAGGAAAAGCGTACCATATCAAAGTTATGTNAATTAGTAATAAAAAAACTCACCGGATAATGAAACTGTAAATAATGAGGTTTATAATCCATGTCTTGATGGGGGTTTTATTAGAATTGTACATGTAGTTTTGTTCCGTGTGTGATTCAAAATTTACCGACATCCTTTCAAGGGTATATTCCCGTCATAAAAATATAAAAACAGCCATATTAACTTTTCAGGATTTTTAAAAATGACTGTAATATTGGTTGCCTAGAATTAAAGAGCTTAAAATACACATATATGTCTATACAGGGTGATTTAGAACATATCAAAAAAAATTTTCGGATGTTGTAAAGAAAAAAATCAAAAAGGGCATTTCGAAACTGATTTAAAAATACACTTGCAACTGGTCCACTGTAAAACCTGACCTTGCGCAATGCGCCGACATGGGGGCAAACTGCAATGAAAATGAACTAACAATTTGAAAGAATTTGATTAATAAAATAATATGATATGCTTGATATTACAACAACTGTTCAAAATTTTGTCCATCTACGTGTAAACAAATTTGAGCACGTCTTACCGAGTTTCTGCGAACTAACAGAAATGTTGTCTTGCTTTACCATAACACAAATGTTTTCTTGCTTCACCATAAATTAAAACGACATCCATCAACTCCGAGTTGCTGTACACGTAAGCAATTTTCGACAACAACTACTAAAAACACTATTGTAAACACTATCGTAACTACTAAAAAACTATTGTAAACACTATCGCAACGACGTTAATACTAATTAATTGATAACGTTAGAAACTACAGTTGTCCAGCGATGTAATGTTTGAAAGTACTACAACTTCAACAATTTTTTTTCTCGGGAACTACAAGAATTTTACAAAAAATTTTTTACGATAGTGACTCCATTTTTTCATGCCGTATCTATTCTCAAATTTTTTTAGATAAGTTGTGAATCACCTTGTATATCAGTAAATAGGTAGAAAAGGCAGTCTCGAATCGAACGAACGAAATAAACCAGGCGATACCTACACTTTTCTATTTTGAAGTGATCAAGTTTATTATTATCATTATTATTGTGAACTCATCCCGTTTTTTGCCTATCCTATCGAGTTCCAAACAATTTGCTAAAAACAGTTTTGCCCAAAGGTGAGTCCTTTAATTTTTGTTAATTTCTAGTTTCAATTTATTTTTTATACAGTCCGCTATTCGCCGAAATCCTTAGTTTCGAAGATATAGGGTATTTAATTAAAAAATATAAATATCATGGTTCCATTAAATTATACAAACTAGTGTACATATTTAAATAAAATAAATAACGTACCCGACATATTGAAACCATTAAATAACACAGTCTTTCAAATATCTTGTAATCTTATTGTTAGATCTTCTGATAAAATGTATTCTTTAATGATTTCAGTGTGTTCTTCGGTTAATAATTCGATATTGCATTTGTAATTTTTATTTTAGATTATTATCACTTATTATTAATAAATTTGTTGGTGTACTAGTAATTCAATACTAGTTGTAGCCCAAAGAGCATTTATATGCGCAATTTTTTGTCCAGCAATTTGGAAAATTTAGGCAAGTTAGAAACAATATCTCTTCACTGTACCAGTTATATAAGTTTTCTTCAGGGTATAAGACAACTGACAACACATTCAAAACAAGGAAAAAAGCACATTTTTACCTCGTATGTTTATCTTACGTTTCTTGAATTTTGCACACCTGTTGGACATACAGAAAATTGTGTATGGTATTATAAAACATAATCACACCCCGCACAATACTTTTAGAAAACTATTAACACATACATTAATCACAATTATCGAGTACATTTACAAATTTGCTAGACAAAACAGGAAGGGCACAATTTCTGATGTTAAAATGTTCTCCGTGATCTNATAACTTTGATATGGTACGCTTTTCCTGGACACCCTGTATATCTCAAAATATTTTAAAAATGTAGCCGTAATCAACCTACACATACCCACCTAAACAGGTTTCTGTAACATTTGCCGTTTGGTCACTAGCGACCGAGGCGTTACTGGTGGCCCACCCAGTATAAAGTATGTAAACAGTAAGTGTATAAAACAGTTTTGTTCTTTAATTTTTGTTAATTTCTAGTTGCAATTTATTTTTTATACAGTCCCCTATTCGCCGAAATCCTTCGTTTCGAAGATATAGGGTATTTAATAAAAAAATATAAATATCATGGTTCTATGAGATTATACAAACTATTTTATATATTTAAGTAAAATAAATAACGCACCCGACATGTTGAAACCATTAAATAACACAGTCTTTCAAATATTTTGTAATCTTATTGTTAGATCTTCTGATAAAATGTATTCTTTAATGATTTCAGTGTGTTCTTCGGTTAATAATTCGATATTGCATTTGTAATTTTTATTTTAGATTATTATCACTTATTATTAATAAATTTGCTGGTGTACTAGTACTTCAATACTAGTTGTAGCCCATAGAGCATTTATATGCGCAATTTTTTGTCCAGCAATTTGGAAAATTTAGGCAAGTTAGAAACAATATCTCTTCACTGTACCAGTTATATAAGTTTTCTTCAGGGTATAAGACAACTGACAACACATTCAAAACAAGGAAAAAAGCACATTTTTACCTCGTATGTTTATCTTACGTTTCTTGAATTTTGCACACCTGTTGGACATACAGAAAATTGTGTATGGTATTATAAAACATAATCACACCCCGCACAATACTTTTAGAAAACTATTAACACATACATTAATCACAATTATCGAGTATATTTACAAATTTGCTAGACAAAACAGGAAGGGCACAATTTCTGATGTTAAAATGTTCTCCGTGATCTTTCAGTGCAAAAAATTAAAGACAGTTGTCTTATTAAAAGTGCGATTTCTTGTCTATAAAACGCAAGCTTTAAGAATCTAGTCTCTAGTCTCTGAGGTTAGATTTATGGTGATGGAAAACATTGTTTTGATGAATTTGATGAATTTTTTAGAAAAACTGTTGTATTTATTTGCATTAGCTTAAAACCTTTGTAAAGTAAAGTAAAATAAATATGTATCTTCATAACAAATAATTTGCGAGCTCATATTTATTTTTAATTACGCCTCTGAAAGATCGTCGCGTAATTTTTTAACTCCGACTCAAAAAATGACGAAAGTAACGATTTCTATTAACTACTTTCCAATCTGAGGTTAAAAGAAGGGGAATATTCTTCTTTTTTTTATGAAAACTTCAGGATGTGAGAATGGTACACAGTTCCTACAAGCAGTCATGTAATTTCTTACGCTAATGATTTCTGGCTGAGATACTATCGCAGTTCATTTTAATTTGAACACGTAAGCGTACTTATTATTGTTGTTACTTTTAATTACGAATTAGGAAGTGAATTTGCGGATAAAATGCGCTAATTGCATACGAAAACGCTGAATATTTCCCACAGCGCGATATTTGAATGTAGATAGTCGATGCATAGCTTTGCCAACCGGAAACAAGTATTCGAAAAATGGGTGCTTTATTTAATCTAAGTTAAATACACGGTGATTAATGATTAATTATATTTTCTGTTTAAATTTTAAAATTTTTAGGGTTATGTTAATATTGACAGCAAAAATCGATTCCTCACATTGTTTTTGTATCAGGCCACACATTTTTGTCCTTAAAAATAAGTGAAATACGACTAAAAAAAGAAATAGCATAAAATCAGTTTCCCTCGAGTATCATCGGGACTATTCGGAATTATCTAAATTTAAAAAGGAAACCGTATTTGGCATAAAATTCTGCACATTTTTGCACGTTTAACCATTTTTGTATCTCTTAAAATAACACACACACGCACATTTTTGCTCATTTAACCATTTTTATATCTCTTAAAATACGAAAGATACCTGTATTGGACAATTAAAAAGTTGTAATCCTGTATATATAATTTCTGTGCTACCTTTTTTTATCTAAAAAAGGTAATAATTTGGACTTCCCTACAGAAAACTGTCAGATCTTGTGAAAACCCATATTTTTCGAGATATTTGCATTTTAATAATGCAGAAATTATTTTTATTATGCAATTTTTATGCTGTGAAAAAAATCGATAAAATAAAATCTGCAAGTTTGCGTCAAGTTATTGTACAATCATGGGCGTCGCCAGCTAATGGGCTAGGGGGAGGGGGGGGGGGTTAAGATAAGAGAGAGGATAGAATAAATGTAAATTGTAGGTAGAAATAGGTACAGTGAATTAATTGTTTTTAGAAATACATTTAAATATATTTAATACAAGAAAAACATAAAAAATATAAATAACTAAAAAAAATAAAGTATGTACATAAAATTGGTGCGTTACATATCTATAACTTGCACTGTTACACTTTTATTCTGATTCCGATAGATAAAAATTTATTTTTTTTTTAATTTAAAATTCCAGAGCTAAATTTTTTAAATATGGAATTACATTTTCACATAAAATTTTATATTTTTAAATTCTTTTTTAACAAATAGTTATACTAATTTATTACAATTGTTTTTTAAAAATATAAAGTAGTATATTAATATTCAAAATTAAAGTTTCAGTAAATAAAATATTTTATTAAAAATTTCCAATTTAATATTTTTGTACTTTTTCGAATTTCAAGAGGGGGCAGTTGCCCCTCCCTGTCCCAAAAAAAAATTTAGTTAAAAATATGATGCAATTTTTTAAACAGATAATTACATTTTATATTTTTGTTTACACAATTCGGCTTAAATATTAGGATGTCCCTCATAAACCAACGATTTAATGAACAATAGGCATTTTCATGCAACATTAATTATTGCGAAACTACAATAACTACAAATAAACATATTTTATTATTATTTTGTTTTAATCATTTTTAACCTATTTGCCCCAATTAAATATTTACTGTATCACTTTCACAGTTAAATTGATAAAAAGTAGTTTATAGGCATGTACTGAATTTTTCAAATGTACAGGTATCTAGAAAATGGTTAAAGGATTTTAATCCTACTGTTAAGTAAAGATGGCATTTCTTTGTTACAACAAAGTTGCGATGTGTGGTATCCTTTAACTAATTCTTTTGGCGCAAATCCTTTTAGCCAATCAAATAAAAGAGTAAAAGAAAGTGCCATGAATTAAAAATAGACATTTAAAAGTTATTGTAAGAAAGATCAATATTTTTAACAAATTTGACACCTCTAACGGTTAAACAAAGCAACTTGATACAGAAGTAAGTTCATTATTTTAAAATATATTTTTTTTATTAGTTCTTGCTTGTTTACTCTATTTTAAAAGGATTAGGTAACCTAATTCAAATAAATTTAAGAAGTTTTTTAAGTATGACGTTAATTTATAAGATTTGTTTAGGTATTTTATACAATTTATTTGTATTTAACTTTATAATAAAGTAAAAAAGGGGTAAGTTTAGTTAAACCGTCTTATTTTCACCTTAAGAATTGTTAGTAGTGCCATTAAGTTGTGACACCTGTCAAGTGTGCTATTAATGCGTCGCTAAGATAACATAATAAGGGCTATATTATCTCACCCTGTGCACTACGTGCATATAATACACCTCTCTTCACCTGGCTGATGATCCCCGTGCAAACGGCCTTTGAGCAACATGTGGAACTTTTACTTTTGATACCGGACAGGGAACAAAAAAATAGTCAGGGAGCCCCCAGGTCTCTACAGCACGTGGAAAAGAAAGCAACAGATCGATATCGCGGGCGGCGTTGCATGAAACATGCTAAGCTAATTTCTGCCGCGTCAGTTTTTTCGTGAATGTATCTTCGTTTCGTAGAAAGTTGAGGCTTTTGTCGGAATCGGACATTTCGTAATCCCCTTCACCTTGAACTTCAGCCAGACTTTCGATTTGATATTCAGACCAGCGCGATGGTTTGAAGAGTAAAAACAGCGAGAAAAGCTTTTTCTTGTAGACTATGAATTTATTCTGAAATTAGCCTGCGATCAGTCTTCAACAGAAACTTTTGATAAATTTGATATTTTATTTTTTATAATACAATACATTAAAACTGAGGTTATTATACACAGCCATTTTTTTATGAAACTTACGAAGAATTACCAACTCAAATAAAAAAATGAAATCAACTCTTGCTGGGAAAAGAATAACTAATTTTTGCCTAACCAAAAATTTCACACTGAAAAAACAAAGAATTTTAAGGAAATATATTCAAAATTAACTTAAAAGTTGATCAAGTGGTCAATAGGTATTCGAAACGATGAATTATGAACCTTATGTAAGTATTATATCAGAATGCGCATGCGTTTCACTGTTGGAAACTGTTTTGGATTATATCTCCAACCAGTAGAATGAAACGGACAATTCGAAAATCTTGCATGAACACCAAACCTTTAATCAGAGTTTGAGATTTATTCTGCAGAAACTGCGCATGCTCCGAACAACAGTTGGAGACTGCTGCGGGAACAAACTTACTTTGAAATATCAGAATTTTGTTCTTTACGTTTTGGGTATTTTACCATATGTGAAAAGATTTCAAAAATACATCTTTGCGCCAAAATAATCAGTCACCGGTTATTTTTATGAAAATAGTTCTACCTAACCAAAAAACCTCGGACTGAAAAAAAGCAGACGAATACAAAATATAGTACAAAAAACACAACACTTTGTTTCGCGCACTTTAAGAAGTTGTTGGCATTTCGAAAAACTATCTGTTATCTTTGACCTTTTTTTGACTTTTTATTTCAGTTGCTTTGACTGTTAAAATGTGTTGCTTTTGTATAAAATACCCCATAAAATAGATAAATAGACGAATATTATGCCGCAAATAGCTTCACACAATATCAGAATTTTTATCGCTAACTAATAACTATATTCAGTGGCCAAAAATAAATTTTTGTTTCGTGAAATTGAAAGCAATAGCTGCCGAAGATAGGCAAACGCATTTTATTTGGAAATAAATCTTAAACAATATGTGTGATGCTTTTGCAACGTTACAATTATTATGATTTTAATGCGCGAACAAAAACCATTGCTTTCCTCATGACGATGCGCATAAAATAAGATTTCTTTTCGATCTTTTTTAAGATCGTTTGTTGCATACTAAAAAAGACGAATAATTTGAAAATTGCAAAATTGATAACTTTTATTTCTATACTTTACGTAGGCGGCTGTTAAAATTAAAACATCACTTTCAAAAACATCCTATACATAGCGAAAAATAATGATATAATTTTACCGTTTCGCAAGTAACTATTATTTGTTTACATAAATTTCATATTTAAAATATGTTGTTTTCCATGATTTTCTCTTCTTTAAAACAAAACATAAACCAGTAAGGTTTTTATACACAGAGAAAGGAAGAAATTAGATGATGTAGAAAAAATATTTTGCCTCATAAAGTTTTGTGGAACTATTAATCATTTACTTAATTAGTAATTAATATGTATATTGATACTTATGGAATCGTCGTTTATATGTTCATAAATTTTAACCTTTCTATATTTAACAGAAAAATGTACTTATAATAAATCAAAAATTTGAAAAACGTAAAAGATGTACGTATAACAGGTAGGTACACAAACCATTAGGATGGTGTTATCAGGTTTGGAAGAAAGTAAACAAAATTCCTTTCAACAATGTTGATATATGGTGTCCCCAGATACCTAAATGTGTTTGTTAATGTTATGCTTTGGATTTATATCTATATTTTGATAAAAAAATGTGTTTAAGTGGCCTTGAAATCTAAGTAAACAGTTAAAAGGTCAGTAGTTTCATAAAATCGATAGTCTCGTTTTAACTTTTTCCAGATAAATAAAAGAGGTCGTTATCTCACACAAAATCAGATATTTAAATTATAAATTAAATACATTAGCTTACTGACACAAAATATCCTCAAAAACTATGTTAGTAGAGTTCAAACTTTTAAAAAGATCGTCTATATACTTACAGTTTTTAGAGTAGGTACGTATAAAAGAAAAGGAAAAATAAATAATCTTGTATGCCAAAAAGTCAGTCAGTTGATTTTATAAATTTAGTTTTGTCCAACAAGAAATATCTAATAGTAAGAAAGTAAATAATAATTCTTCACTACACAATATATTATGATTATAGAATTATTATTTATTTGCCCAGTATGTGCCTTACGAAGTTTGTTCAGAAAATAACCGAACTTTTTGACCCCACCTCCAAGAAAATTAAGCTGTACTGAGTGGGCGGGAAAATTTCAAAGTAAATGTATTTTACGTTATTTGCGATACTTTAGCACATGAATTTAGGAGGAAACTCGAAACATAATCTGTTCGGTCCACTTTTAAGTGCTTTCTTACAAATGACAACGTCATCGATGTCATCGATGAATCTCTGGAAAATCTCGCAGCAAAATATTATGGATATTGAAACGTCAAATTTAAAAGAGGAGTTCCAATATTTCCAAATACTTTGCAATAACACTAACTCAGAAATACTTTACCAAAAGTTTGAGCAAGCCCAATGCGTGAGGTCCACATTTCACAACATCGGTAACTTAATAGAAATTTATTCCGTTGTCCAATGTTTCCCCAAATCGATCTTTTTCGGCATTAAAACGAATAAAATGCTACTTAAGATCGACCATGGAACAGACCAGATTGGATTCGCTTTCGTTGTTAAACAGCGAGAACGATAGTATGGACAATACCGACTCTGATAACGTTATAAATGACTACTTCAAAGACGGAAGGAAGAAATTATTATTAGTATCTAAGTGGAAGTACAGGGAAGGAGTTTGACTGGACTCTCTGAACCTGAGGTGCATTCGGTTTTCCAGGGAAGTAAAATATCTAGGAGTGATACTGGACAATAAGCTTACCTGGAATGCATTCTTGGAAAAAGTGGTAAGTAAGGCGAAGCAGACATTGTGTGTATGCAGTCGCCTTATTGGTAGCACCGGGAAGCCAAAGATGTCATACTGGATGTATACGTCGATAGTAAGACCTAGGATTCTCTACGGCACTGTGGTACGGTGGCAAGAAACCCAATAGACCAGAGCGAGGGAAAAACTGAGTAGAATTCAGAGACTGGCCTCTTTAGGTATAACGGGGGCGATAGCATCGACTCCGACAGCTGCGCTAGAATTCATGCTAAATCTACCACCGCTGCATATAGTGGTGGAAAGAGAAGCGCGGCTAGCAGCATATAGACTCAGGAATAACAACGACTGGAAGGGTAGTTCCTATTCCAGGATCATGGACACATCTATGTCGGAACCAACTTTTGGGATGGTATCTGACAAGATGGTTCCAAGGTTTCACAAGCCATTTGCGACTCGAATAGAGGATCAAAGCAAATGGGAGGAAAGGTTTAATACCCTGGAAAGGTGGAGCCTAGTATGGTTTGCAGATGGCTCCAAAATGGCCAGAGGGACGGGTGCAGGAATATATGGACTCAGAGTCAGATGGAGTGCAAGCTATAGTCTGGGGGAGTTCCCTACCGTATTCCAATCAGAAATTTTCGTAAAATGGTATGCCTGGCAGAGAATGTACGTATAGGTTATAAACATAAACTCATATACATATATATTCTTTGATAGTCAAGTTGCAATTAAAGCTTTAGGCGCACACAAGATAAGTTCAAAACTTGTGTGGGATTGTTTACAAATGCTGACTGAACTGGTCACCAATAATACAGTTAGACTGTGTTGGGTGCCAGGGCACAAAGGCATTTGTGAGAACGAGAAAGCGGATGAACTTGCTAGGAAGGGATCCGAGACAGAGTTCATTGGCCCAGAGCCCTTCTGTGCTATATCTCCCAGTGTGGTCAGGCGGGCTCTGGGCAAATGGACCGAGACAGAACATAGGAAATACTGGACTTCAAGGCCCGGACATAGCCATCCTAAGAAGCTCAAAGAGGAGCAAACGATTTACTGAGCTTGAATAAAATTCGGCTCAGGAGAGTGACGGGACTCATAACGGGACACTGCCACTTTAGGAAACATCTACATAAGCTAAAGCTTGTAGACAGTCCGGTTTGCCGAGGATGTGAACCACTAAAAAAGAAGAAAAAGAAGTGGAAGTACAAGAATTTGTTTTTAAGTTGTTTTTTGATTTATGGTATGTTCCTACTTAATGTGTGAGAATTTTCTGTATATTTTACAGTTTATATTTTTGTTTTCATTGTTTTGTTTTTACTGATTGTTTTTCTTGTTTGGTAGTTGTATTTTGAAGCAGACATGGACCAATAATGTATAAAATTAATAATAAAGTTTAAAAAATTATAGTTCGGTTATTTTCTGAACTGGTATCGTATTAAGCAAAACCAAATTCATAAAATCATCCATTTAAATGTGGTAAAATTATTTTATGCGTAAAAATTAAATGAATATTATGATAACTAGGAAAATACACAAAAAAGGAAAAACTTTTCTTAGAAAGATATAGGTGAGTACCTCTTTTGCTTAAATTAAGAAAAATGAGCAGCACATGTTAAAGTGAAGAAGTGCTCATCGCTTTCTTATTTGCAATAGAATTTAGGATAAAAAAACTGCGGTCGAGGGGACCTTGTTCAAACATTGATAAATTAGTCAGCCATCATTATTATGCTAATTCAATATCACTCGCGGTGTCTGGTAAAAGTGAAACTCTCCTAAAACGCCCGGTTGTTGCATTTGCCTTGCCGTAATTATGAATTAGACGAAGTGTTTGTAGAAAGTCCATCCCATTCAGTTTTAATTGGCCAAATTACTGAACCTGTCCGTGGAGAATTCTTGGTTGATATGTGAGAAACATCTCTGCACACGAAGAAAGTTCCAACATTTTTTTGGATAATACTAAGTGTTTAATGGCTCGTCAAGTGCAAAATAAATAATAAAAGATTCCTGTGTATTCGTTTAAGAAAACTTATAATGCATTTAATTGACACTGGTGTGGTTAAAATGTTATTTGGAGGAGGTACTTGAAAGTTTATTTAAAAGCGGAGCTGTGGAAAGATATAAAAAAGATATTGCTTTTCTTCTTAACATGTTATGTGGATTCGGACGCTTGAGGCCATTTAATTCCCAATTGCTTTGGTTTTCCGAAGCAATTTAAGACTAGTATGGTCTAAAATTTCTGAAAAAATTAGACAGCGAGAAGATGTTTTTTTTTGGCCAATATATGGTGTGTATCAGCCAAATGGAATAAATCCAATAATAAATAAATGGGGGCGTGTTCGAAAAAACTCTCGGATACGTCGATTGATATTTTTAGTTGCACATTTTTTTCAATAAAAACTTTTTATAAAGGGTGTGTCATGTAACTGTGGTCAATACCAACTTTCTTATTTTAAATGCAACACCCTGTATATTATTCAAATTTTGGATTCATCAGAAAATTCTAGACATATTTCACGTTCAATGTCCTATACCTATCTTCAACTGTTTCGGAAATATTAAGTGTTTTCAGATTTATTGCAAAAATTTACATTAAAAAAGAAAATTATTTCATTACAGAAATTTGCTACAACACACTCAATACTTATTTCCTATAACTCTTGATAACGAGAAAGTAAGCAAAATCATTCCAGCGTTCCTTTTTAATGATATGAAATAAAAAAAAACTATAAATAGTTGTTTACTTTTTTTTTAAGGTGGCCATATCCCTGGCCGAGAAATAGTCAAATTTCTGGCGTTTTTGGGTACTGAAATCTTGAAAAGTAAAACATGTAGAACAAAAGTAAACACAAAAATAAAATCCTCGGTGTTCTGTTTATTCATTGTTACTATTTAAATTTACACAAATAAAATAATAACTAATAGACCAGGGTCGATAATTTTTGAAACCAAAAAAAATTATAGTAGGATGAAACCCATTGGAAAAGAAAGAGAATATAACAAAAATGAAAGGAAAAATAATTTACGGGCGATCTGAGGTCGGGAAGGGGTAGGGGGTGAGTTTTTAAGGGTAAAAAACGGTTTCCCTTGATTTCCAGAAAAACTACAAGTCTTATGGAAAAAAGTTA